>NC_056729.1:816573075-816654083 GCF_019279795.1 Protopterus annectens
TACTGTGGAATAGACTGCCCATACATGTCAAGCAGAGCGCCTCCTTGGCATTCTTCAAAAGGAACCTTGATGATTGGATGGGAGATAGGAAATTCACCCCAGGCATCACGTCAGTCACCCTGTTAGACAGGGGTCCAGGGAAGTAAATATTGTGGGAGAAATATCCAGGGAATTGTTATGGCTAGGCTTGTATAGGCCCTAGGGTCGGTAGGCTAGTACCAACCTATGAACCTATGAACTTTTGCTGCACTATGTGACCCCTGCCAAACACTATCATGCCTCAATCCTAAGTGCTAAGTCTTATACTTGCAGGACACACTATGTCCCGCACTCTTTTTCCAACTATTTATACTTTCCAAAAACATGAATCATACTTTCCAAATGTTGCCTACACATGCTGCTGTGCTGTTCACCTTAGGCCTGAGTGTTAACAGCCTTTCTCATTTTGCACTGTTCACTGCTGTCATGCCACACCACCTGGCCTACACCTGCATCCCCAGTTTCTTATCCACAACAGAATTTTTTGTTGGTGCACGGTCCCTGATTAAAATGATGAATGTACTGAAATGCTGCTTAGTGCTACCCAATAATATTATGCTCCCACAGATGCCGTTTGTAGGATAATACTTCTTTTCATAGGTAAATACTAGAGTATTATTCTGCAGACAATCACAAGCCTAGCTAATAACCAGAGGTCAGAACCAAACCCTGTACTTGCATTTGTAAAATAAACCCCTCAACTATTCCACCAAACCCTCCTGAGTAACCTGTAATCTATAAACTGAATAAGAATCTTTCTAAATCCTACAGCGCAGAGTCAGACAGGACACTTCATACAAACCTCAGAATATGGCATTACATTTTTTTCAGTAGATATTTATATATATATATATATATATATATATATATATATATATATATATATATATATATATATACTCTTTAATATATAACATTTTCTGATTTATAGTTACTTGGTGTATCATTTTAACATCAAAAACTATTTGGTTAGAGCACTGACATTTTTATATTACCATATGTATGATACTTTATAATATGATTGTGACTTTGCCATTGCAAACATTTAAAATGCTGTGTTCTTCTAATATGGAAGTATGAAATATTCTAAAACATTTGTTATTACATGCTAATGTTTTTAAGCATAAATCACAAAGGCAGAAACACATAAAACAAATGGTTGTCTTTGCTTTTTAAATGATGAAGCATAACCTGTTTACACTACCAAATGTTTTTTTTTTCTTAGAAAACCCTACTTTTATGGACTTATTTTTCAGAGTCAGAGAGAGTGCTCTGGATTATGGAGGAAGACAGCTATCAGCAAAGTCAGATCAGTTCCCAAGAATGCAGATAGGCCTATCAACTGGTGAGCCTGAAATACATTTTACTTTTCTTTCATTTTCACTGAAGCTTTGAAGTGAATGCAATGAGAGCCAAAACTAAGCAAATTACTTGAAGAATGAAACATTTTTGACATATGTCCTGAATGCAGAGCAAGTCACGTTTCTTCTCTGCTGCTCTGGACTTTTTTCATCTCAATACCTGAAAGACAGTACTGTTGATAGAATGATTGGACAGAAGGGCTCCACTCTGAGCTGAGTATGAGGGTAACAACAAGCCCTTCTTCTAGAAAAAAAAATCTTACTGCATGCTTGTGAGAACATTTAACTACTTGTCTACTGTTACTGTTTATAAATAAAATTGTTGAAAGTACAACTTTGAAACTTCATGATAAATTACAACTCATACAAAATATAAATTCTTTTGACAGGTGAGGAAATCCGAGCATTCATTTTCAGACAGTATGAAAGCAATAATACAGTCTTAATCTGATAGACAAATACAAGTATACATATCATTGTTCTGAACACTCAGCCATATGCATTCTGAATAATACATAAGTTAAGATGATTTCAATTTTCAGGCAGTTAGTGTCTTGTTCAACATTTGTATAACTTAGTTTTTTTTATTACTGGAATATTGCACTGACTTTTAACATATAAAATGTTACAGAGCATAAAGCTGTACCATTGGATATGACTGTATACACATAATTATTTCCTTATTGCTTACTTGTCTAAAACTTGCTATTGTAACCTAGTCCTCCTCAGCATTTTGCTACCTAACATAAACACATTCCTTTACCCTTACTGCATCACCCTAAAACATAAACATCCACACTCACTCACACACACACACACACACACACACACACACACACACACACACACACACACACACACACACACACACTCCCACATACTCCCACTTGCAAAAACACACATACATTCACACACACACACACACACACACACACACACACACACACACACACACACACACACACACACACACACACACACACACACACACACACACACACACACACAAATACACACACACGCCCACATACTCTCACTCGCATAAACACACATTCATTCACACACACACACACACACACACACACACACACACACACACACACACACACACACACACACACACTCCCATGTACTCATATATGCATGCACATTCCAACATACTCCCACATGCATACACACATATGCAGGCACACTTGTGCGTGCACACACACACACACACACACACACACACACACACACACACACACACACACACACACACACACACACACACAAAGTCCCATGTACTCATACATGCATACTCACATGCTCCCACATACACCCACATGCATATACACATGCATGCGTGCACACACAGACACACTCACATACTTCCATGTACTCACACATTCATACATACACACTCTGACATATTCACACATGGATACATGTACATATGAGCGCAAGTACACACACGCACACTCCATGTACTCATACATACTTACTTCCACACTCCCACGTACGTACATGCACACACATGTGTACACACACACACATACACACACACACAGTAGACTTACACCACCGTCAGTCTTGTATTGCCCCCTTACCCTCTGAGTCCTGCAGATCTTAACATACAGCTTCAGCCAATATGAAGCTACAGCTGCAGATTTTACTTTTCCGCTCAGTTTGCCTTTATTGTAGAATGGTGAAATAAACACACAGAGTTCATCTACTTCTACTTGGCAGGCTTCCGGCAGAGCAAACTTAATCATAAGTGTTGAACAACTAAGACAAACATGTTTTGTTTTGTATAATCAGGGTTCCGGAAGTATGCCATTACCTCACTTTCACCAATTTTTTCACACCACGTGTAGTTCTTGGCATAAGACCAATGAATTGAATTACAGGCTGGAGGCACTGTACAGTTACCATCAGGCAATGTGTTAGCATATAATTTTTTCTACAAAATAGAAGCAGTATGTGAAAATAAAAAAAAATAGAAATTGACATAGAGTGCCAACATTAGGATGTGTTTTGATTATAAATCCACTTTGGAGTAAAAAATGTAGAAGTAACATCCAGGAGGTCATGAGCTGGAAAAAACAGGAGATGTATTTATGGGGCTGGCTGTGGAATATGATAAGCATAACAACAATGCTGAACTTTCTTGTTAAGACAGGGAGGGATATTTGAATGTGCTGTATGTATCCTGGGGTACTCCAACATGGTGTAGTACAGTTGGTCTCAGGGAGGTTGTGTTGAATGCATAGTTTGTACTGGCTTTGTTAAGTGCTTAAGTGATCTGGTACATGTTTTCTGGTGCGTGTGCTAGTCTTGACACTGAGAAGTGGTTGTTACAGCAGGCTGACACGTCTGAGGGACTGTCCAGTAGTTCAGGGTAGTTTCATTGCACCACTGACTGCTCAAATTGAATGGACATACAGTCTGTGAAATCTCACGTTGTTGTTTATTTATGGGAACTGGATATAGCCCAGCCATAGGTGTAGCACATGTAGCATCCGGACTTATTTTTCATACTTGGAATTAAAACGGTATAAGACAGCTTCTGGTCAGGGGTTTATCCTTATGGCTAGAGAGCTATCCACTTTAGTGATGCCACTAAATATTTATTTCACTCCTTTTTTATTTTCCTTGTTCTTCCTTGTTAACTATCACTGGTATCATGGTGACATAAAAACTGCATTATGAATTTGTTTAATTGGGAATGAACGCTAATGTACATATCAAAGCTTATTATGTGTTGAAGTGCTGCATATGATCTGGCTTTTGTTTGGATGTTTGCATGACTGGTGTGACTCTAGAGTCCATTTTGGAAATTGCTGGTGCTTAATAAAGGAAAAGGTGTAAGTTCCATTTGCATGATGGTGAATTTTTGTGTAAATGGCTATGGTGACTACAGTTCTTAATGACCATTTCCAAGAAGCTTCCCCCCATCTGGATAGTTAACATCTTTTAAGGCCATTATTTGTGTCTTTGTACCAGAATTGTCCTCCAAGTTTACTTACTTTCATTTATTTCTACTTGTGTTTCTTGGTTATTTAGGAAGAGATCTATTTCTTTCTAACATGGAATGTTCCTTGACACCAGTTGAGAAAAAAATAATAGTCAGAATTGGCCTGTACTTGAATTTTTTCCTTTGCATCTGATTTTTTCAAGATACCAATACTAAGATAAAACATTTACAGAGTAAAATCAAAATGATTTAACATGGTAGATGCTTTGCATGGTGATGAACAAAGCGCAGAAATAGTTATTCTGCTTTCAGAGCAAAATGAATAGATGGCTGAGAAATGTACATTAGCTATAGAAGGTAGAGTGGCTTTGGTACTGGGTTAGCTGAATGGTACTAGATGAAGGTTTGTCAGCAAATATGGGGCTAATTAATGTGATCATTATATGTTAGTATCAGATGAGTGGAAGGTATCAGGGAAAGTATCCTAAATAACCTGTGATTTGTTGGACTGATTGGGATGGAGAATTCGACCCATGTTTAGACTGCTTGTGAACTGGTGTTAAGCCATCAGAGAAGGACTGTGCTTTGGTTGACTTGACCAGCCCATACTGATTACATTTCCTCCTAAGAAACAAACACTCTTAAGACACTGACTGCTCCTAGGATCTAATGAATTCTGTTTAGTGGAAGATGCTAAGGCTACTTGTATAAAAGGTATCGTAACTTGGAAAGGGGAGATAAATCAATATATGGTGGATCTGGTTTAGAGTTGTTCTGAAGTGAAGGTAATAGCTGAAGCTTAACATTTACTAGCCAGATGCTGTAACATATGCAGCTTGCCCTTGTAAAAGATAATGCAGGAGGTTAAGCAAACTCAGCTATGAGAAAGCAAACATTAATCCCATATGGAAACAGGAGACAGATGCATTATTGATTCAGAAACACATCACCATAGATTAGTCAGTAGTATATCTTCTTCAGTCAGTCCCAGGTGGACAGAGGGAAGAAAAGTCCACTGTAATGTGCTAGGTTACAGGCTTCCACCAACTTTAATTCCCAATGCTACCTCATTTATTAAAGACACAGGATCAGACTAGTACATCTCTTTATCACAGAGGATGTGCTTTCTGTGCAGAGTCTACATGTCATCCCCAAATTTACATGGGTTTCCTCTGGGTGCTTTGGTTATCTCCCACATTCCAAATACATGCATTAGGTGGACTGGACACAATAAATTGGCCATAGGTGAAAGTGTGCATATGAGTGTATGGTGTGGAAGAACAACTACTGCAGGGCCACTCACCAGCAGTGTAAACCTTGGCTCTAGATATTTGACAGTGTTGAAGTGACACCCCGACTCCAAGTGCAAAAATGGGAAAAAGGGGTTGTGGATGGATGGATGGATGGATGGATCGATGGATGGATGGATTGATGGATACAGTTATGAACTGGACCTAGGCAACCGAAGTTCACAGAATGTATAGTCAATGCCATCACCCATCCTAGGGTTATGGACTCTTAGTTCTTGGCTCTGGTCGGCAGACAATCACTAAGCAAATGGAAACTTTAAAATCACCAAACATAACCAGGGATGAGAATATGGGCTTGGGCTGACTGTGCCAGTGACACTGGCTCTCTACAGCATGTGTATCGAAGCACACTTATATCACAGAGGGTATAATAGGCCACTACAGTGAAAAAGATACTCACATCACTCACCACAGTGCGGGGTAATGGCCGTAAAATACAAAAGCCATGACAAATGTCAAGACACTGGCATGTTTGATTATCTCTCACCAAATGAACAGCTCTAGCTCCATGGGGTATGAATGGACTAATGAATCATGCGGAAAGATGATGGTTGCCTGGCATCAGCAATCAAAGCAATCTTCCAGATGTTATTATGGCACCCACTTTAGGATACATTTTGTGATATAAACCTTTTTGAAAATGTTTTTCACTAGACTTTATGTAGCACTACAAACTTGTATAGATAGAAGCTTGTTGAAGGAATCCCTCCATTTTGTGCATTTAGTTCAACTGCCATAATCACTCAAGGCCCTCTGATATGACCCTATTTATTCTAAACAGATAATTGCCACTATTAAGTCTCCTGCACCTGAGAAAGCCTTAGCTCTTTATTGATTTTCTATTCTGAGGTATACAGTTCTCTTCACTAGTAGCTGCTTTCCTTGTTAAATTACATACACATTCAAAAGATCCACATTCCAATCCAGAAAAATTATTTCAGACAACTTTAATGCTACTTTTCATCATCAAAAAAGATCCCCCTTGATATCCGTCACATAAATCCATTTCCCTGATTAATTGTGAGCTTAAATTCCTTTCTTTGAGTAACAGCACTGAAAGTGAAAAAAGACTGGTTGTTTCTACTAAACAATTGTTAAGTGAGCTTTGTATGGGATGGGCATTTTTTTTTCAAGAAAAAATTGGAGCTTTCTTTCATTAGATTGAGGTAATGCCTTTGACAGAATATAATGGCCTCTATTCTCGCTGCGTTGATAGCAATGAGATTTCATTCACGTTTAATTGAGTAGTTGAACTCTGATAATTTTATAAAAGAACTGATAAAGTTTGTTCCAATTTTGACTTTCAAATGGTGTCATAGACCTGCCTCTGCTGCTTGGTTTGGCATAAAAACCCTTACCATATGAAGGCAAAAGGGAGGTGATGTTATTATGCTGGGTTAGGCATGGGCTTAGTGTTTACTACAATAATGACATGTTTTTTACTACCTTGTCACCTCAAGTAAGCTTTGATGAAAAGAATGTCAGTATTAGAGGTGCAGCTTTTGTTAAGAATTATAGTTACAGTATTATTAAATTAGACTGCTTAATCAGTAAATAAAGACATATAATGGAACTAGTATTGAAATAAATTGAACAAATATTTAGGGTTTGGCTATCAACGTAATCAGACTTGTTAGCAACCAAAAAAACTAATTAAAAACAAAATTAAGTATCTTGTAGGGCAAGGTAATCCTATATCTGTCCAAAGTCAAAAGCTTGAGTTTGTCTGTTTAAGGCCATAATAATGCAATTAAAATTAATATGCTATATAAAAAATGACTGCCTTGTATAATGCTTTTGCAGGAAAGATGGAAAAATTCAGTTGGTCGTTATCAGGAATTGCCCTTTTCCCCAAAGTAGAGCTATCTCGGAGTTGGTATATTTAGTTGGGGGGTGGGGGGCACAGCTCCCCCATGTTGGGGGGTGTGGGGGTTGAAGACTTCACTTGATTAGGATTTTGAAGTTTGTCTTTTTTGTGTATGGCCCCGTGAATTTTTCCGGAGGAAAAAATTTGCTGAGGTGGCCATTTGCACTTTAGAGCATTCACTCTTTAGGTGTCGATGATTATATGTTTGAAGAAAAGTCTCTTCAAGCATATACTATAGACCCTTCTAACTTTTGGTACCCCACTGTTATCATTATAATTTCACCACATTCTAAATCTGGGACCTTGCTATCTTCATTATAACTTCTGCACATTCCAATTTTTATTACTGTATTGTTATGATTATATTTGTCATACATTCCAGCTTGCAGTTATACATCTACTCTACTACCTTAACCTCTAGTATCTCTTTTGCAGACTCAACAGTATTTTATTTATTTATTTATTTATTTTACATTTGTTGACCGGGCTAGTCCAGCTGGATATATGTCCATTTTCAGTGGAGGCCCAGGGAGAAATGCTCCAGAAATTTCAGCATTATAAAAGGTCAAGACAAAGACTTATTTTTTATTTATTTATTTTACATTTGTTGACCGGGATAGTCCGACTGGATGCATGTCCATTTTCAGCGGAGGCCCGGGGAGAAAAGCTTCAAGGGTAAGCAGATACAGCATTACATAATACCAGCATTACATATTACAAACAGATTATTTACAGAGATTACATAAGTAAGCAAGTTAAACAAGTTCCACAGGTTAAAGTTAGTCCTGAGCACAAGTCAGGATTAAATTAAATTACACAGTAAACTGGTTAACAGATTTTTACACATTCGAGTTAGCCAGGCTTGATACATTGACATAGCCAGTTAAGTGACAAATGTTGTTTGAGTCTAGTTTTAAATTGACCTAAGGTGGAAAGTAAGGTAATATCAGCTGGAAGTGAGTTCCAGGATCAGAGTTTGCAAAGAGAGAATCACCGGCTGTGTTATTAATTTTGCTAGTCTGAATTAGTAGTTTGTTAGAGGATCGAAGCGGTCTAGGATTGTTATAGGGGGTGATAATATTTTTAAGTGCAGGAGTATTGTCCGGATTATAGAGGATTTTATAGGCCATAATCAGTTGGTTATACTGGATTAGGCTAGGTAGTTCAAGCCAACCAAGCTGATTTAGATTGATGCAATGATGTGTCCTAAATGGCAGCCCAGTGGCAAACCTGGCAATGTGGTTGTAGCAAATTGAGAGTTTGTTAAGGACAGTCTTGTTCAAATTCGAGAGTAGAGGGGATGCATACAGAAGGGTTGAAAGAAGGTGAGAGCGAGCTATGGCAATGTTAGCTTGATAGGGTTAGGAAGGCTTTTATTCTGTAAAGTGACCCTAGTTTTTTATTGATGGTTTTGATAGTTTGGTTAACATGTAGGTCAAATTTGAGATTATTGTCTATGATGACACCTAATAGTTTTGTAGATGGGTCAGGGGAGATTATTGTGCCATCATTTGATTTTATGGTAAAGGTGAAAGCGGTAGACCTATGTGTTGGTGAAAATAACAGCATTTTAGTTTTTTGGGGATTTAGGATCAGACGATGTTCAGAAAGCCAGTTTTCTATTGTATTAAAGGTGGTCTGGGTAGCTGACCATAACTCTACTGGAGATGTGGCTGAGCAAATCAGACTAGAGTCATCAGCATATTGGATACAGCTGACTTTTGGGATGACAGTATAAAGGTCGTTAATGAAGATGGAGAACAGCAAGGGCCCTAGTATAGAGCCTTGTGGTACTCCGAGGGTGTTAGGTTGAAGGTTAGAGAGTTTGTTCTGCCAGAGGACAGCCTGCTGTCAACAATTCAGGTAGGATTGAAACCATTGGAGGGCTCCAGTATCTAGACAGAATGTTTGCAGGGTGTGGATTAAAAGTTGGTGATCAACCATATCGAATGCCTTGGAAAGATCCAAAAAGAGGGCTGAGGATATATAATTATTGTTGCGATTATGGTTTATGGTGTTAGTAAAGGCTAGGAGGGCTGAAGTAGTGCTGTGATGAGGACGGAAGCCATACTGAGTGTCTGCCATAAGGCGATTTTGGATTAGGTGGTGCATGAATTGTCTATGAATACATTTTTCCATAATCTTTGCAAGTGGAGAGAGTATAGCTATTGGCCTATAATTGGAGAATTCAGTAGAGGTGCCTCCTTTGTGAAGTGGGATTACATAGGATATTTTCCAGATGGTGGGAACTTTAGCTTCTACTATGGTTCGATTGATTAGTATTGAGACAGGGTAAGCAATAGCATCAGCTGATTTTTGTAGGTACTCGGCAGGGAGTTGATCAGCAGAAAGTGTAGTGGGTTTTAATTTTTTGATCAAGGTACGGATAAGTGAAGTGGCGACTGGTTGGAAGCTGAACGCAAGTAGGTTTCTAGGGGTGCTACTTTCAGGACCAGGGGAGCTAGGAGGTAGTTGGCAAGCTAGGGCTTGAATTGTCTCAGTAAAGAATTGGTTAAAACTATCAGAAACATCTTTAGGGGTTTTATCAATAGTAGCAGCAGGGATTGGGGTTGAAGTTTGTCCAGGATGTAGTAGATTATTTAAACCTGCCCAAAACATCTGAGGGTTATTTTGATTTACTGTCTGTAAATTACAGTAGTATTGTTTTTGTCTTGTAAAATTGATTTTTTGGTTTCGTTCCTGGATTGCCTGTATTTAATGTGATCTTGAGGGTCTTTAGAAGAACGCCATAAAGCCCATGCTTTGTTTCTAAGGGTAATTTTGAGTTTAGACTCTATAGAAAGCCATGGTGCAGTTTTTGCCTTGGTTCTCTTTGAACGAACAGGTGCATGCAAATCAAGGATCTCAAGGAATTTGTTGTTAAAGTATGCTACTGCTTCCTCTAAGGGAGGTGTTTTAGAATAGACCAATTACATGAGTTTAGTTCTTGTTGGAATTTGGCAGGGTCAAAGTTTTTATTGTTTCTAACCTTTCTGAGTAAGGGTTGTTGGGAATTAATGGTTTTGTGCTTAATTACATATGTGAGAAGGAGATTGCTTAGGCCATTAAGGAGGGTACCAGAGGTGTACAGTTGGGGGTGACTGTTTATGAGTACCCAGTCAAGTATACTTTCTTTTTGGTTGGGTTTACCTATCCTGGTAGAGGTGGATATGATTTGTGTAAATGCATGCAGGTTAATATGGGTGGTTGGGGATTCTAAGGAACAGGTGCCCCAGTCTATGTTAAAGTCTCCAAGTAGTAGGGTTTCTTGGGGGTAGTGACGTGATAACCAATGTGCAGGATATCTTCAAATGTAGATATATTGTTACCTGGGGGAATGTACATACAGATGATATTAATGCATTTATTTTTATTAAGTTACAATTTGGTGGCAAGAATCTCAGAGTTATTAATCTGAGGAGGTTGTATTACATCTATGGTGACATTCAACTCAGATTTATAGAGTACAGCTACCCCACCCCCCTTCCTCGAAGCACGATCCAGCCTGTGTATGTTGTACCCAGGTGGTAACACTTCATTGTCTTTAGTGTTAGGTTTTAACCAGGTTTCAGATAAACAGAGAATCTCAGAGGAGTGGACATCCAGAAGTACATGCAATTCATGTACCTTGTTATTAATGCTTCTAATATTGAGATGACAGACTAGGAGAGAGTTAGTTGGCCTATAAATTGTAGGTTTGTAGCTTAGATTACAAGTAGAGGGGGTATGTGTATCTGAAGTGAGTGGGCCAGGGTTGGGGTGAATATCACCACCACGTATTAGGTTGAGTCTATACTTGGTGATGAACTTCAGGAATTTGTTTATTAGTTTGTGGTAGTGTTTGGATCTAGAGCTAATGTGCCTGGGGTTGAGATGTTGATAGACTGAACAAGATGTTGGATAGGATCTGGTACTGTAAGTATGGTTGAAGGTGGAAGGATTTACAGCTGGGGTGATAGTATGGCCTTTTGGGACACTGACTTTTTTTTTTTTTTTTTTTTTTACAATATTACAAGGAAAAGAAAAAAAATTATGAATGAAATAGATGAGCAAGACTGAGTCAGTTGCATTAGAAATGGTGAATTACAAATCTTTATAACATATTACAAGCTAAGGATTTTATATTATGAATTCTGTTATGGAAGGAAAATGAAATCTAAAACTAAACTAGTTATAGGTAGTAGTTTATATTAATTGGTACTAAGTTCACACAAACACAGGAAAGAAAATGCAGGAGATCAGTAGATAAGAGTATAGAAGATCAGCAAACCAGGATGATTTATAGTGTTCTTACTCACTTAAGCTATGATATGAAGGTGATTGTTCATTCTACAGTATTTACATATTTACATGAGGAAAAAATCCTAAGGAAGGGTAAGCTCGCTAATAATTAGTGAGTAAACACAAGGTCATGATCATGAGAGACTGGGAATAATGAAAGTCTAGTTAAAAGTCAGGTGCTTAGTCTGGTTTGACACAGGGGCATAGCCAGTGTGATTTAAGGTGGGGTTTAAGCTTGCTTTTAAATATGCTGACAGAGGATATTGAGGTTAGCTGGCTTAGGAGGATGTTCCAGGCTTTACCTACTATATTGGAGAACAAGGTATCACCAGCTGAGTTGTTGGATTTTGAGATTTGAACAAGTAGTTTATTAGATGAGCGTAAAGTTTTGAGATTGTTATAGGGGATGACTAGGGATGTAAGTATGGGTGTATTTTGAGGTAAGTACAAGATTTTATGGGCTACTATTAGTTGATTAAAAAGTATTAGATTTGGCAGCTCTAACCATCCTAGCTGCTTCAGGTTGATGCAGTGATGAGTTCTATAGGAGGACCCAGCTGCAAATCTGGCAATATTGTTGTAGCAGGATGAAAGTTTATTCAGATTACTTCTACATATTTTGGTATAGATGGGGGAGGCATAGATCAGGGTAGAGATGAGGTGGGTGCAAGCAATAGTAACTCTGGCTGGAAGTGTTAGAAAGGGTCTGATTCTGTAGAGTGAGCCTACTTTCTTGATTACTGTTTTTATGGTGTTATTAATGTGAGGTTCAAAGGACAAGTTATTATCTATTAGAACTCCGAGTAGTTTAGTGGTTGGTTCAGGAGATATATTAATTCCGTTATTTGAAGTAATAGTAAAGTTAAGTGGGGAGGTTCTGCGAGTGGGGGTAAATAGTAGCATTTTATTTTTTTTGGGATTAAGAATAAGACGTCTTTGTAGAAGCCAGTTTTCAACTGTACTAAAGGTCTTTTGGGTTAGTGACTGAAGTTCTGCTTGAGAAGTAGCAGAGCATAGGAGTGTGGAGTCATCAGCGTATTGGATACAGTCAGCTTGTGGAATTACAGAATGGAGGTCATTTGTAAAGATGGGGAAGAGTAGTGGGCCTAATATAGATCCTTGTGGGACCCCTAGAGCGACTGGGAGATGGGAAGATAAAGTATTTTCCCATAGTACAGCCTGTTGCCTGTTATTTAGGTATGATTGGAACCACTGTATAGTATGGATGTCCATTGACAGGTTTCTGAGTGTGTCAATAAGTAGGTGGTGGTTGACCATGTCAAAAGCTTTAGACAGATCAATAAAAAGGGCAGAAGATAGAGTATCATTATTACGATTACTGTTAATATGGTTTGTGAAGGATAAGAGAGCAGAGGTGGTGCTATGATATGGTCTAAAGCCATGTTGGCAGGGTGCTAGTAAATTGTGATCGAGTAGGTAGGTTACCAGTTGTAGGTGTATACATTTTTCCATTATTTTTGCTAAAGGAGATAGAATAGCTATGGGCCTGTAATTCGATAACTCCTTGGAGTTGCCACCCTTATGCAGGGGAATAATGTGAGAGACTTTCCAGATTAGGGGAATAGTTCCTTCAGAAATAGTTCTGTTAATGAGGATGGATATGGGGTAGGCTATGACTTTAGCAGCTTTTTGCAGGTATTCTGAAACAGTACCATAATTAGTTTCAGTTGTGCATATACTTTTGCTGTACTATCTAAGCATCTGGCACCTGATTTGTAGCCCTACTGAGGTGCTAGGATTAAAACATATCCTAAATCCCTGAACGGTATCATAATCAGCTGCACCAGGATATACCAGATTCTTCAAACCATAAGATCACAGTCCCCAGCACCTTCTATTGCCAGCCTGGTGCTACTAGGCACCCTGAGGAATTGTAACAACTGCTTCATAATTACTAACAACCATTTACTCTTCACAATACTCACATCCACATGAGCAGTGTAACCACTTAGTTTCCAGGCATATTTCCAGTACCCACCAACTTGTCACTACTGACACCCACTTCATACAGTGATACCCCAAATGAAGAAACAAGCCTTCCTACATTGTGGCACTGAAGATATTGAGAGAGCAAATGGTTTTAAGTAAGGAAATGATTCATTTAAGATGGGACACAGGATCCAAACTGTCTAGACATAGTAAGGTCTTACTAAGTTTAACAGTATTGTCTGCCAAAAAATAACTGCTAATAAATGGAAATCAAAATCTAAACCCACTGTATCTGAAGTATTGAATATTGTAAAGAGGATAAAATAAATGAAGATGGGATCTTTAGAAAAGAGAAGCTGCAAATTGCATACAAATAAATGGAATTTCTGGAAACAATTCATGCAGAATTAATGTTCTGGAGGAGTGAGGTTTAAGGGATGGCAGGAATTCAGCAAATTTTGTAATGCCGAGTAAAAAGTAATTGTTAAAAATGTATGCTACATGACAGCAATGAAAAATATCACTGCAGTTTGTTTTATTTTCTAGTAATGTATGTGTACCCATGTCACTGTTGCAATTGTAGCCTAATAAGTATGTTTAAAAAAAAAAAGAAATCTTGTCTTTAATCACAAGGCCTCTGATACAGAATGGTTCAACAAGCTCCTCAGTAACTTGCCCAAACACTCTCTAGATTTACCATCAAACACTATAGAAGAAACAAGTGGTTGTTCAGCTGAGAGGACAAATTGAACGGAATATCCTAGTCATAAGTGACTCTATAGTGAGATATACAGATGCACTACTTATCAGGGTGAGCAAGAAAAGCATGATAATAAACTATATCTGTGGTGCCACGATTCCACGTCTCACAAGAGTCCTCAGATTCCATCACCCCAGGTGCACATGTCAGAAAGCAAAACAAAAGAACAAATAGAACGTGAAGGAGCAGATGAAAAGGCAAGAAATGTGGAAAATGCATAAATATAGTTGCAAGTATAGAAAACTCCTGGAAGAACCTTATGTTGATCAGGAACAAACACAAGAATGGTTAAGGAAAGGCAAATTCAAACCAAGAGATGAAAAATTAATATTAGTGGCCCAAAATACTGGGTTATGTGCACACTGGTTTACAAAGTCCACTGAACATGTCTGAGAAACAGACAAACATAGGTTTTGTAAAACCGAATTGGAAACGGTCGCACACCTTGTTGCTGGTTGTGACATACTAATGGCAGTAGGACTGTATAGTGAAAGGCATGATAATGTGGCAAGACTGTTGCACTGGGGATTGTGCGAACACTATGGTACTGAAGTGGCTGAAAAACACTGGAAACATGAGAAAGAAAGCATCATAGAAAATGATGAAGTTTACATCACATGGGATCACCCTTTACCAACAGCTCAAAAGATAGGTGCTAGAAAACCATATATAATGGTCCATGTAAAGAAGACAAAAGTAGCATTGCTCATTGAAATTGCCACATCTGGTGACTACAGTGTCTTGCGTACAGAGAGACACCAAGTCATAAAATATCAGGATCTGCAGGCAGAAACGAGAATAATGTGGAAGAAAGATACCCAGACAATTCCAATGAGTCTTTTAAAAAAGAATCTACATTGCATTTAGATATGTTACCAATATATATAACCCCATACGAATTGCAGAAGGAGTCATTACTGGGCACATTGCGGGTGCTGCGAAGAGCACTTTTGGCTAACATCAGAGATTGAAACAATACTAATTTCACGAACTTTAGCCATCTGTTGACTTAGGAATGGGGTCCATTCTGTCATGGTATTAGAACCCAAAAAGACTTGGAGAAATTAAAAAATGTCAGAAAGTTGTTGAACCATATGAAAAAAGACATGAATGGGCTTCCTGAAAATATACCTGAGGCTGGTTTAGCACTAATCTTCAGCATCCATCCTTCATCAAAAAAAAAGATGCCACAGCCCAAATAATGGATAACTAACATCAACAATTACAGGTCCATCAATCATGCTTCATCTGAGGAGCATAATTTGATATTATTGCAAAAGGATCAGCAGGAATGAATAATATTTCCAACCTGGCTCATAATGAGTGACGGTTACAGCAAAGAGCAGTTCCAAGTTCACTGGAGATGTTCTACGTCATATAAACAATAAATTAAAATATACCTATTATAGTCAAGTGAGTTTTCTTGTTGTTGCCATGTATGAGTCTCTTTCAGACCACATTTTATTTCCCTTCCAGCTTTACAGCTCTGAGTATTATACAGCAATAACAGTTATGCAACTGCTTGTTTTAAGGGCAAACAACAGCTACTGCAGTTCTCCCATGCCGTGTTGATAAGAACTGCCTTCTGTACTCCAATAAATAATCACACCTATTATTTTAATCATTTGAAATATATGGAGCACATTGACTATGCTACAAAACTAATTCAAAAATAACCTTGTAGTTCATGAAGTGTGCTGATAATATCCAGAAATGAGGAAACAAACAACTTTGTTATGCACTTCTGTGATGTCAAAGATGTGCCTAACAAGTTTTGCTTTTTATAGCTTACAGCTATTATACACTAGCACAGCATTAGAACGTACACTATGGTCAAGCCAGAGCAGCAGATGGAAGCTAAAACAACCGTCAAAGCTGTAAAATGCTTCTTGCTGGCATACCAAAAAGACAGACCCAAGTATTTAACAACTTTACAACTTTTAGTCCCTCAAAGGTACAGTTAGCTTCTGACATTTTGCCTGTGCAGCAGCATTATTTATTTTACAGCTTTCAAAACTGTAGGCCACTTTGTAGTCATACAATTTATTTTTCTGTGACTAATAACAAATTGGATCAACTGAAATTCTATGTACAACACAAAATTTTGACTGGTCTCTACAGTCTCAATTAAATACCTCCTGAGGATTGCGCTTGAGGTGAATCTCTTGGTATCCATGTCTTGAACACATACTGAAGTTGAGATCATAATCCTCTGTTATAGCCATGTTCATAGATATGAACCTCACTGTTATAAGTATGTCAAGCTCACAGTATCAGGGTCTAAATTAAAACATCAAATGCTTAAAACAGCAAATGACATTTCATCGACCCTTTTTCAGCGAAAGCTGAAAATGTAACACCTCAGAACAGCGATTTCTTTCCTAGGGAAATCAGTGTTCCAACCAAAAAAAAATAAAAAACAGTAAATGCTTCCAAACACATGTACCTTAACCCTAATTCTACCCCCCCCCAAAAAGTAAACAGCTGAAAACACATATGCACGTAACTCAACCACACATCTAATACAAAAAAAAAAAAAAGTAAACATCTGAAAACATATGCACTTACCTTAACCCGCACCCTAACCCTAAGGTCAGTAACTGTTGCACATTTACGTAAACAGTTCCAAACATATCCACACTTACCTTAACCCTAATTATACCCCCCCAAAACAAAAGTAAACAGCTTAAAACACATATACACTTAACTAAACCGTACATCTAATGCAAAAAAAAAAAAACCAGTAAAGACTTTCATACATATGCACTTACCTTAACCCGCACCCTAACCCTAAGATCAGTAACTGTTGCACATTTACGCTTGAGAGCTATACCGGACAAGGGACCACACTACAATGCAGAACACGGCAAGGCAACAAAGCGGTCAAGCGACTTCTTTCCCAGGGAAAGAATTTGCTGAACAGCTGCTTCGCTGTTTTGCCTGTTCGCTCTTTAGGTGTCAATGAAAACGCATTCAACAAAATGCATTTTTGTCATTCTAAAAGGAACCACCCCAGTATCACACATGCTACATTCACAAGAGAACTGCATGGGAAGCCACAAGTCAGGTTTAAGGACTATAACAAACTTTATGCTGCCACATAAATGACAGTCATATCCAAAGTGCACCATTAATCAGCCAAGGATTTTTATCCTTTTAATTAATAAAATAGAACAAAAAGTAATGATATTCTGCATAATTTGTAAATTCTGTCATTATAATGTAAACTGAGTCTATATTGTGTGTTTAAATTATCAAAGCATTAGAATTTATTTTATTTTATTTTACATTTGTTTACAGGGTAGTTCGACTGGAGACATGTCCATTAACAGCAGAGGCCCGGGGAGAAAAGCTCCATACAAGTTACAAATAATAATCAAACGTAGTACAAGTTAAATACAGGAAATATTAGTTATAAGCACTTTTATACAAAAAGTAGGAAATGTAAAGTCAAAATTATTACAAAAATTAAATTTTCAGGTTAGTGGTAGGGATTCCTGAGTTTGTGCATACCAGCAGAATTTTGTCAGTAGCTAGAAGATTGATGTTATATGAGGTAGGGGTTTTATGTGATGCATGGGCATAGCCAAGAATTCACTAGGTGTGCTTTGAGAAATTTTTTAAACATAGTAGTTGAAGGAGCGGAGATTAGAGTTGGGGGAAGGTTGTTCTGGTTTCTGGCTATATTGTGGGAGAACAGAGCTTTACCTGCAGAGTTATTGGCTGACGAGATGCAGAGGAGAGTTTTTTCAGAAGAGTGGAGAGGGAAATTTGATACATACTGGGTTAGGAGTCGTTTTAGGGATGGGGTTTTGTTAGGATAATTCACAATATTGTAGGTTAGTAGTAACTTGTGATAGTTAAGTAGTTCAGGATGTTCTAACCATTTAAGCTTACGTAATGCTAGACAGTGATGGGTTTTGAACGTGGAGTTACTAGCAAATCTGGCAATTTTATTGTAGCATGATTCAAGCCTTTCAAGGTCTTGTTTTCTTGTGTGGGTAAGGACTGGAGCAGCATACATAAGGGTGGACATTAGGTGTGTTTCGGCTACTGTAATATGTGCCTGATCAGATAGGAATTTTCTATGTCTGTATAGTGTTATAGTGTACCCATTTTTTGTGAACCTTTTTGATTGTTTGTGATATGTGGACCTCAAATAGTAGTTTATTGTCAATTTGTACACTTAGGAGTTTGGCGTGATCAGTGGGGGAGATATTAGTACCATTTTTGGATGTGATAGTGAAAGGTTGATGGGTGGATTTTGTTCTGTTGGGAGTGAATATAAGTAATTTGGCCTTGTTGAGATTGAGGATGAGTTGGATCTGGGTAATCCAGTTTTCCAGTGAGGTGAAGGATTCCTGAGTGAGTTTTTGTAGGGTAGTCAGTGATGGTGCGGAGCAGATCAGAGTTGAGTCATCTGCATATTGTATTAATGTGGCATGTTGAGTGGAGGTATGAAGATTGTTGGTAAATATGGAGAAGAGTAGTGGTCCTAATATTGAACCCTGTGGGACTCCTATAGTGGTTGGGAGTAGTGGAGATAATTTGTTTAGCCAAGAACACAGCATCCATGGGACGTGACAACATTCCAGGCTGCGTTCTACACAAACTACAGAATGAACTGGCACCCCACCTAAGTACCATGTTCAATCATAGCCTCACCTCAGGCTTTGTGCCCACTGAATGGCACACTGCAACAGTTATCTCACTCCACAAAGGGAGAGCCACCACGAACCCCGGGAACTAACGCCCCATTAGCCTGATGAGCCTGGTCTGCAAGGCTATGGAACGTATCATCATGGAACTTATAAACAATGACATTGGTAATCTCCAAACTCTGGACCCTACCCAGTTTGGGGTTGTAAAAAAGCAGATCATGTCTCTTAAACCTGATAGACTTCTTTGAAGCGGTCACCAAAGCCGTAGATGAGGGTAAGGTGGTTCACACAGCCTATCTAGATCTCGCCAAGGCTTTCAACACCATCCCCCACTCTGGAATCATAGATAAACTCACTAAACTAGGTATAAATCCCTATGTCACAAGATGGGTTGCCAACTGGCTCACTGATAGAACCCACACTGTGAAAGTAGCAGACTCTAAATCCAACTTCAGACCAGTGACAAGTGGAGTGCCACAGGGTTCACGCCTGGGTCCTCTCCTGTTGGGTATCTACTTCTCTGAAGTACAGACTAACACAGAAGGTCTTTGGCTAACAAAGTTCACAGATGACTGCAAACTAGGAGCCATAATCAAAACTTCTAACGATGTGGACATCCTACAAAAGAGCCTCACTGAAACAAATGCCTGCTGTCAAAGCCATGGCCTCAAGCTCAATGCCAAAAAGTGCATTGTCATCCCTTTTAGTAAAAACTCTGTACCCATGAACTACCACATAGGTGCTAGTCTACTTAACACCGAAAGTGTGATAAGAGACCTTGGGACACAGGTGGACAGTAATCTCTCCTTTGATAATCATATTGCCACAGTAGACAGGAAATCCTTCTACATGGCAGACCTCATCACAAAAGGTTTCTCATTCAGGAAAAAAGAGTTCATTGTTCCCCTCTACTCATCACTCATTAGACCCATTATAGAGTACAATGCCCCTTTAGGTATGTACCTCACAAGATATCTACAACAAGTGGAAAGGCTGCAGAAATACCTCACAAAGAGGATTACCGGTCTCAAACAGATGCCCTACGCAGACCATCTCAAAATACATCAGCTTTACTCTGTTGCATATTGCCTACTCAGAGGCAATCTCTGTCTAACATACAAAGCTATGTCAAACCCAGAGCTGTTGGACATGCTCCACTTAAAGAAATCCCAATCCCTCCGAACTACATGCTCTAGGAACCTAAACCTTATCACCACAATAAACAGAACATGCTGGAGGGATAGATTCCTGTCCCAGAGACTTCCCATACTCTGAAACAAACTACCTATCTATATCAAACAAAGCTCCTCATTAGCACTCTTCAAGAAAAATCTTGATGATTGGATGGGAGATAGGAAATTCACCCCGGGGATCACTTCTGTGGCTCTGCTTGACAGGAGCACAAGAAAATAATTTTTTTGGGTGGCAAAAGCCAGGGTACCATTTGGTAGGCTTATATAGGCCCTAGGGCCAATAGCCTAGTACCTACCTATGAACCTATGAACCTATTGGACACATGTTGTCTGTCTGATAGGTAGCTTTTAAACCAGGCTATAGTGGAAGGGGCAAAGGATAGGGAGGCCATGGAGTCTAGTAGAATGGTGTGTGACACCATATCAAATGCCTTAGATAGGTCTAAGAATATTGCTGATACAAAGTTGTCATTATTTCTGTAATGGTTAACTGTATTTGCGAAGGAGAGGAGTGCAGTAGTTGTGCTATGGTATTGTCGGAAGCTGTGTTGAGTGGGAGAGAGGAGATTGTTAGAAATTAGGATTTTCATAACTTGAGAGTGGATACACCTTTCTAGTATTTTAAATGGGGGGTAGGATGGCTATGTGTTGGTAGTTAGTAATATAATAGGAGCTTTGGCCTTTATGAAGATGGATGATATATGATACTTTCCATAGCTGTGGGATGTAGGATTCCTGAATGGACCTGTTAATAAGGATGGAAACAGGGTAAGCTAGGGAGTCAGCTGCTATTTTTAGGAAGTTTTCTGGTAAGTTATCTGTGGCAAGGGTGGTAGGTTTAAGTTTTTGTAGCAGTTTTTTAATTGTAGTGGTAGGGACAGGTGAGAGACTGAAGGAGGGGATATTGTTGAGGGGTTGGTTGGGGGCGTAAAAAAGCTTGTTTTTGTTGAGTTGAGAAGATAAGGATAGGATGGTTTCAGTAAAGTGGTGGTTGAATTGGGAGGCAATATCTTTAGTGTCATTGTTGGTGGTGGGAATAGGGATGGATGTTTTACCTGGGTTAAGTAGGGAGTTAATGGAATGCCAGAATTTTTGGGGATCGCTTTTGTGTTTGTTTTGGATGTTAAGAAAGTAGTTTTGCTTATCCAATTTGGTTTGTTTTTTGCTTGATTTCTTAGTTTATGGTAGTTTTGTTTGGATAGGTTTATGTTATCTCTTTTCCATGCTTTCCATGACTTATCTCTAGTTTTTAGTAGGGTACGTGTGTCCCTACTTAGCCATGGTGCGTAGCTTGATTTCACTTTGATTTTTCTTATTGGTGCGATTGAATTTAGGACTGTAATGAAAGTGTTGTTAAAGTGGTCCATGGCTTGGTCTAAGCTTAATGTTAGTAGTGGATCCCATTTACAGTGTTTTAAGATGTGGTCAAATTCGTGTATATATTCAGTTTACTGTCATCTCTAACAAGTCTAAAAATTATAGGGTTATTGAAGTTGATGCGTTTGCATAGTAGGAATGTGGGGAGGTGGTCACTTAGGCTGTCTGGTAGACATCCAGTGTGATATTTTTGTTTGGAGCAGTTCACTAGTGTGCAATCTAAGACTGTTTTTTGTGGGATGGGATTTTTTTGTCTACTCTAGTGGGTTCCTAGATGAGTTGGTTAAAGCCATAGAGACTGATGTGATTTGTGAGGTTGTTGGAGTTAGAAGCTAACCAGTCTGTGTTTAGGTCACCTAAAAGAATGGTTTCCTGGGGTAGTTTATTTAAGATCCATTGTAAGATCTCCTCTATGGTGGGGATGTTATTGCCTGGGGGGATGTAACAACAGATGATACTGATTTTTTTTGGTGTTATTTATAAATATAGTTGAGAGAATGGTTTTAGCTTTTTGAAATGTAGGTATAGGGATTTTGAGGGGTTTTATGTTGAGTGTATTTTTAAATATTATGATGCCTCCTCCTCTTTTCCTGCCTGTTTTATCCTGCCTTAGCATGTTACACCCTGGATGGAGAATTTCTTCATTCTGGATGTTGGGTTTTAACCAAGTTTCAGTCATGGTTACTATGTCTGGGGAGTAATGGGTTATAAATGCATGTATATCTGGAAGTTTGTTAGTCATACTCCTGGAGTTGATGTTAATGATTAGTAGGTCTGATTTTTGTTTAGGTGGGAGTGGGGTATTGCTTGGCCCTGGGTTTGGGTGTATGTCTCCTGAGATGAGAAGTTTTTTTGTATTTGTTAATATGTGTTTTATTCTATATGTTATTTCTTTGTAGTACATATATGATAGTTTTGTGGTGTGGTTAGCTGTTAATTGGATTCTGTAAATGTGTAGCATTGAGCTATCTTTAAATATTGATGCAGTAATTGGGAAGTGTATATCTGTGTTTGGTTTAATATAGGTATGTGTTGTATGGTACACTGTGTTTTGTAGTGAGGTGGTAGGGTGGGTGGATGAGAGCTTTGTTAGCATTGTAAGGGTAAGGAGGAGACATCCTGATATGAGTTTCATTTTCTTTTAAGTAATGGGCAGAAATTTGTATAGAGTGGAGGGAGAGAAGTGGTGTTTGTAAATGTCTGGTTTATGGAATGGTTAGGGGTTAATTAGATGCTAAGGAAGTGGTAGATTTTGTGTGTGAGAGTGTGGGGTTAGGTGGGATATGCTGATTTGTTGGTGGGTGTGGTTTAGTAGGTATAAATGTAGAGGTACTGGGGAGGGTGGGGAATGGGGGCAGGGTAGGGGAGTGGAGTAAGCCCGAAGGGCGAACAGAACGGGTTGGAGCCACGGAGTGGAGGAACAAGGAAAAAAATCAGTTTTACAGTGAGGTTGTGCACAGAAAAGCTTTAGCTTTTAGTAGGTATGTAGCACCGTCTGTGCAAATTTGGGACAAATAGTACAAATAGCACTTTCTGCTTTATTTCTGTAGTTTGTCTCTTTTTGCTTTTCTTGTATGTGGATTTGGCTATTTTGTTCTGATGTTTGGGAATTGTACTAGGTCTGAACTGGGGTAGCTGGGTTTAGTTCGACTGGCGATGATGGACCCTACAACTGCAGCTATCAATTTAATAGGGAGATAATTATGTCCTATGATCTGCTGCCATCTAGTGGTGAAAAGGGGGGGGGTCCAGATAGGTTTGTTTTAAAACTAAGGATGCAGGAAAAAGAATTGGGGTGGACTGCCTCGGGGTAGGTCCGCGGGTGTGCTGGTCCTCTTACAGTTAAATATAAAATAAAATAAAATATGAATTAGCCAATTTGTATGCTATCACCTACACTGTGAATTGCACCAGAATAGCCTATAAGTATATTTCTGAAATCTGACGTATACTTATTTTTCCAGCAAGTAATAACACTCAGACAGAGGAACATAACTAAGAAGTAATCATGTGCATCAAACAGAACAACAGTTCTTAAGATTTCCATTTCCCAGATCATAACACTCAGATAAATGTGATTTTATTTGTCTCTGACAATACTTCAAATATCGGATTCAAACTTGTCCTAAGATAGTGCTGGATTTCTATGAACAATAACATGGTCAGTTGTATGGCAATAACATATAATGGTAATAACAAGTAATAACACTCAGACAGAGGAACATAACTAAGAAGTAATCGTGCATCAAACAGAACAACAGTTCTTAAGATTTTCAATTCCCAGATCTTAACACTCAGATAAATGTGATTTTATTTGTCTCTGACAGTACATCAAATATCTGATTCAAACTTGTCCTAACATAGTGCTGGATTTCTATGAACAATAACATGGTCAGCTGTATGGTTCTTAAATCATCAAAAAGCTTTAAAACTGTTATGACACTGAGCAAACACAATTTTTTTTTACTGGTGCTACACTGAGTTTCAGACTGAGATGAGTTTCTTGAATCTATTTGTTAGCTCACTGAAATTTGATTATGATGTGAGACCCAATCAGAATTATCCATGCTGTAAAGGTAGAACCCCTAGGCTCACATGCCTCTTTTCAGAGGTGACACAGAAGCGTTATTTGGTTAGTTGATTTGCTCACAATCATACAGTCACAAAAGTTAATGGGCATTATAAAGCCAAGACTGCAGGCTGAATCTCATTACAGGCCATAGACCTCATCTACTAATCAAAACTGCCAGGCAGCCATTTTACCATCTTTGTTGCACTTATTTATTTATCTATGTATTACTTTTGTTTATTGGGATGTCTGACTGGGTGCAACACCTCTTTTCAGTGGATGACCAGGGAGAAAAGCTAGATTCATGCAGTAAGAAATATAACAGTTTTCTTATTATGATGAGCAGCAATAAAATGATGTGGTAGTAGTCCAGGAGAAAAATAACAGAATGTTAACTGGTTATTCAATTTTAAATATAAAGAAATACTATAGTAATAATACAGTAGGAATATGAAATTTCATCAGGTTTTGATATCGTGTTTTGGCATTAGAAGCAAATACAATTGTTGATATACATGAGGATGGTGTAGTGGTTAAAGTGCTCACCTTATAGGTGCAAAGTGCAGGGTTTGATTCTCACAAGGAGTAACTGGCTAGGCTTAAAATGACCCACAAGGGCAGTGAACCTATGAACAGAATGCTATAACTATCTCACATAATTGTTCAGAAAAAAGAGAACATATATAGTTATGTTAGTAAGTATTAATAGGGAAAAATGATGACATAGATTCAACTTTTGTCCAGAAATGGTATTTGTTAACATGTTTGCTTTGCAATTAATATTGATCTTACAGTTTGGATGAAAAAGAGAGAGAAAGATTGGTAATATGCTATTTACATAGTGGCACTATGGGATGGGGGTGTTTAGTGGTGGAGAGGATCAAGAGAAGAGGCACAGAAAGAAAAAGAAAAAAAAAAACTTACCGTACTATTTTAAATAGACAAAAGGCAGCCCGGCATTGACATCATTAATACTTACCAGTGTATAAAAGTGGGTGATTCTTTAACATTGTGTCCCATGGGCTATAGCTGGAACATAGTTAAATGGCATACATAAGCCCTTTGAGAGTCACACAGTCACTGGATGAAGTCTTACCCCATTGTAAAGTCACAGTGCTCTGTCCATATATTCAAATGGCCTGCCCATGACCTTATGCAGTTCATAGACTCCACACTAGTGTCATAAGTTAGAGTACCAACCATGTACCAATAGCTGGTTTACAGCATTGGCCATGCCGGTTCGTCTTCCCTGATGTCATGTTTCTCAGCTTACAGATATAAGCAGCAACATCACTACAAGTCGATGGTATAGTATGTAATTAATATGCAAAAGACATTGAAGGCAATGTTGTCATAAACAATCACGGTATTAACAGTACTTGAAACATACTTTCAGAAATTAATGATTTGTCTGCCTCTAGTATTTTGTTGTAAAACACAAAGAAGCATATGTGTAATAGTCATATTTCTCAACATCTTAGAACAAGAAATCTGGACAAAGTCACAAATAATGGTGGGACAAAGGCCCAAAAATAATGACACCTTTTAAATATTGCTATTACAAACATAGAAAGTAGATAGAATAACAGGTTTGCATTAGCATGAATTTTCTGAAGGATATGAAGTCTGCAACACAAATGGCTGCAATTATTTTCTGACTTCAGTCCTCAATGATTTGCCAGAAAACCACAATTTTATGAGAGACAGATCAAAATTACGAGGCAAAAATCTGGACAGTTGAGATTTATGTCAATAGTGTTTGAGAGTGATATTGTGGATCCTTTTTTCCTGCACTGAAAATGAGCAGGGATTTTGTTTTATTCTCCAGCAAATAAAAAATTAATCCAGCTGGGAGATTTTGAATGCAAAACCACCACTAATACTTCCTTGTATATTGTAGGATGCAAATTATATTATTCCATCAGTGCAAGGAATCTTTTAAAATGGTTGTAATGTCATCCACATAATGACTGCTGACATTCTTTGGGCAAAAGTATGATGAATCACATAATCATCCTTTTGTTAAAATAATCTTTAATGAGTGAAAAATATGATCGTTATGTAAGCTGGCCTCAAGCCGCATTTATTTTCTTCTTCTTCTGTGCAGGATTACAGTGTCCAAACAATTACATGCTTGATTTACGCACACTGCTGACTTTCTGGATATCAAGGTTGTCTGAATATTTTGAAATATATAATGATGCAAAAGATGTGCATTATGTATGAAATTTGTCAAAGGTCCATTGAAATCATGTTGATTTGTGTAAGACTTTCAAGATAAAATTATATTGATGATCTTTAGGATGTCAGACATCTTATTTTTCTGCAGTTTTAATATTATGAATGCTATAAATTGATGCTTTATTTTTATTTTTATTATTGTAATGAGGAACTTTTCTCACTGGACCTCCACTGAAAATGAGCTCTGAATGGCCCAGTGGACTTTCCCTGTTAAACTGCAAATAAATAAATAAATACATGTTATGAAATTGATGCTTCCTTTTTAACAGAAAAAGGTTCAGAATAGTAACTAGTTTAGCCACATATGTAAACAGCACCCTATATTGTGTAATCAACACAAAATGAAGACATTTAGAAAATACAAAATATATAGTGTTTCTTAAGCTCCTTTTACTTTTCTTATGAGTTACAAAAATCAGCTCAGAAGTTTAAACACAGATATAATTATAGCTGGATGTAGTAACTTAATTTGATATGATGGTAGCTAAATATGATGATCATTCACATTCAAAGGTTGTTTTAAATTGTCAAAGTTTTACACCATTTTGATTTTTCTCAAAGACACAAACAGTATTAACTAGGTTTTACCTACAAGCTGTTGATGTTCTTTCTTCAGCACATTGTTTATTGAAAATTGAATATCAAAAATAATGAGCTGAAAAACCTATAGAAACATAAGAATAATCATTTTTGCAAGCTCTTCACCCCTCCCCCCCAAATATGTATATCTATATCTAATATATATATAAATTCTATGGTCTCACTACAGTGGAAAAAAAGGGGAAAATCCCCTGAAAAGTGCACCACCAGCTTGCATGATACAATACACTACAATAAAACACAGCAACATTCTTGCACTAAGCCTGGTTGACCACCCATGCAGCAATCAACTGTAAATCTGTCATTATTTATACTGGAAGTATTCATAACATGTTTACTAGGATACCTAGTTCTTAGTATTCTCCAGGGTGGAAACACACACAAAGTATTGCCACAATAACCTGCGGTGATAAAATGTTAGCCTTTTGCATGGAGAAGTACACTGTTACTGAAGTTGCATGTATTCATAAAAACTACTGTAGATAACAGGGACGACGCATGACACAAGACAATAATAGCCGATGATGCTGCTAAGCTTCACAACATCTACCATTACAGAAAATATCTAATGACAATGTACACACCTTCGCTCCAAATAGCTCTGTAACTGCACAAAGCCTGCTCCAGCCATTACCTAGACCTTAGTGCCTTCCTACCATTCCCCTTATTCTTCTTTGTAACACACTTCTCTACATATCTATATTAAGTACACTTTCATTTCTTCACACTTTCTCTCTCTATATTACTACAACCTTCTCTTCTGACTTCCATCTCTATTACTCCCACCCTTCTTACCTCTACTGCTATCACTTACAACTTGTTAAATGTTTCTTCTCATATTCTTCCATTCATTTTCCTCTTATATATTACAACTTCTGCAACATCTCTGCTATAGCCTCTTAAAGTCTTTCCTAGTTCTAATATCTCTGTCATTATCTGAGTGCTAAGCATTTTATATTCACCCATACTACTATGTTAACTATAGTTGTACTACATTGTAATTAGTGTATTAAGTGTGTATCAAGTGTGTGTATATAAGCATTTTATATTCACCCATACTGCTATGTTAACTATAGTTGTACTACATTGTAATTAGTTTATTAAGTGTGTATCAAGTGTGTGTATACAAGCATTTTATATTCACCCATACTACTATGTCAAGTATAGTTGTACTACATTGTGTATCAAGAGTGTGTATATATATATATATATATATATATATATATATATATATATATATATATATATAGTTATATATTCTAAATGTGCTACTGTTAAAAATTTTCTTTCTTCCCTTTTTGCAGTATATTCTCAAAAGTATGACTTGTGAATATACTATATATTCTATTTGTGTTTCTTGTGGAGCTTTTCTTCCTGGGCCTCCACTGAAAATGGGCTCTGCTTGGCCCAGTGGACTTTCCCCGTAAACAAATGTCAATAAATAAATAAACAAATAAATGTTTGGACTTGCTAATGCAAGTCCCAAAATAAAGGGTCTGAATGGCTGAAAGAATGAACTTATGGATATTAAGTCTAAGATGCCATTTCTTGGAATATTCTCTTTGCTCAGAGATATGGCAATCTAGGAGTTGGTATATATGTAGGGTGCCTGCAAAAAGAAGTTTAAAATAAAAGAGCGATTTTTAAAATTCTCTGTGTTTTCAGTCTTTTTTCCGGCTTGTTGGCAGTTGGCATTTCAAGTACTGACATTTCAGTGGGGAGCCATAATATAGTCTATTTGCAAAACAAGTATTTGAAATGCCAAAAAACCCCCAAAACATATGGATTTATTTCTTTACATGTGGTAACTGTGAAATTCTGCTGGAAAGAATCTTTTCCATTGAATGTTGTGGGTTGAACAGCACATCGAGCAATGCTACCATTGTAGAATAAATTGACTGAAAGATCACTCTCAGTGCATCAAGCAATGCCATCATTATATAATAAATAGACTGAAAGGTCACTCTCAGTACACTTCTTACCTGGTAAAGGAAAAATGTTAATGCATTGAAGAATGGATTTTTAACAGCAATTAGACATATAAGCTGGAATGTCTGACAGGTCAGAAATTTTGAGATTATTTTAACAACAATCTCCCTTCGGCTTGCAGTTTTCACCCTATTGGCCAATTTTTTATCCAACATTGCAGGAGCTGGTCCAGTGATTCCACAGGGTAAAAGTCTTCTGGTCAATTTTCTCCCTGATTTAGACAGCAGTCCTAAGGAGCTCTTCCTCTACAGCTTTAATACCCTCCTGTGGTAGGTTTAACTTGTATTATAACCACTCCCTTTGGAGGCATATGTATACTTAACATACACATATGTGTCAGCTAATGTCCAATGCAATCTTACCTCAACCCACAGTGCATTATGTTAGATTTAAACAATACATTGAGCTGTACATTGCACATGAGTCAGGCTATCTCCCTCCCCTTCCCAGGATTAGGATTTCATTACTGGACCATTGTTCCTCACCCTGCTCCTCTAGCATCCCAGCAGAGATATACAAGGATTTTTATAGCTTAAGCAAGCAGAAATTAATGAACCTTAATGTCTGTATTAGGTAGTATCAGATAAAGGAATGAAAAGATGAGGAAAATGGATGGGTATAGAATTTTAAAGATATAATTTAACTGCAGTAGTGTTAAGAGAGAATTACACAGATTAGCTGTTAAACTACCCTACAGTTTTAATTTTGGATATTACTAGCAATAATGTTTCTTTTTTTGAAAACACAAAATGCATTTAAATTAAAATCATTCTGTTTGACTTTGCTTGAAACTTCTTTTTACACAGATACTCAAAAAGAGACAGACCTGGGAATTCATTAAAGGGCCTGGAATGGCCGATAACACTCATGCTAGAAAGGTCCTGCTCCACAGCATATTTTGTGATTTGGTGAAATGTCAGCCCCACAGAGGTAACACCTCATTACTGGCTATTTTGCATGTCTCTGAATCATAGTTACTACTGTGACATGCAGATCACTGCTGATCTGCTCATCATGGTAGAAAACTGCTGCTCATGTAGGCATGACTTCCCTCCTCAGTCACTCTCACATGCACACACGCACACACACACACACACACACACACACACACACACACACACACACACACACACACACACACACACTACAGTCTCCCTACCAGTCTCTGACCTGTCTGCCTCACCATTGATTCCCATCCTGAAACCAGTGGCATTATGACACCACTTGTTTTACCTGCACTAGAGTTTAATGCATCCTTGATGTATAGTGTTCTCCTACTCCAGTTGCCGTAGTGATGTCCATACCATTAATACATTGAAGCTAAATGTATCCCTAGGGTCTAGTATTTTCCTCACCCTCCAATCCCATATGACACCCATGCCATTAAGGCACTGAAGTTAAATGTATCTTGGTGCCCAGTGCTTCTCCCACCCTCTTATCCCCACACTGTTGTAAATGCCATTAAGGTACTGATGTTAAATATATTCCTAGTATCTATTGTTTCTCCCAACCAGATATACATATTGATGTCTTTGCCACTAAGGCACAGAAGTTAGACATAACCCTGGTGTCTCCCTTGATCCCCGTATTGATGTCCATGCCATTAAGGCACTAAAATTAAATGTATTGCTGTCTAGTGTTTCCTCATATCCTGATCACCATACTGATGTCTGTGCCATTAAGGCACTGATGTTAGACATACCCCTAATGGCTAGTGGCTACCCCTACCCACTGATTGGTGTACCATGGTCATGGTAAGCACTAGAACATGGCCTTTTGGCCATGATCAATATGGCTACATGGTGGGGCTGACTTTGCTGATCTACATGGCTGGGCAATTTATTGAACTGCTTGGTGTGTAAATGCTTTCCTAGAGGTAGTTCTGGTGGAGACAGCAAATGGCTAATTAGCATATGTCTCTCCCCAGAATGCCTCATTAACATGGCCATGGTGCTAGTCCTATGCAGGGCTGCATAACTTCATGCTACAGAACCATACAATGCTGTATTAGGGTAGTGGCTGAACCCCAAAAAGGTACCGTGATGTGTACATAGAGGTGCACCCATCATGGTACCTTCATGAATCCTCGCAGTGTATTTGACTCAGAGTTAAGAGTATTAATCAATGTGAACTAAAGCATGAGCAATGTTCTGCTGAGCTGAAATATGTCAGGTTAGAAAGTAAATGCAGAATGGCAAATTATGTATACACGCATGTATGCATTTATTTATTTTATTCTCCATTACTCTAAGCCAGTCCAGGGTACTGGTGGAGACAAAGAGCAGAGGTTAAAGGAACTAATCCTGGACAGAGCACCAGACTATAGCATTATGATCTCACTCACTCAGATGGCAGACACATCTTTGGGCAGTTTACAGAATTGTCATTGACATAAATCCATATCCTGGGGATGTGGAAGGAAACTGGCACACTCAGCGACAACCCATGTGAACATAGGGAGGACATGCAGACTCCACAAAGAAAACTCCTCATCTGAGAAGTGAACTGTAGAATCATGCACTTTCGCTCAGCAGTGCTAATAACTGCACCACCATGCTAACCTTAGTAACTTGAGATTTAGCAGGTAATATTTACTAAATTACAACTACAGTATTCATTACTCCTACATATATATTACAAGAATACATTTAGTTTTTTTTTTTAAATCTGAGTTTTGCAATGACTTGGAAATAAGAAATTAATACTTGTTTTGGGTTTCTAAAATGTTATACACATCCTTACTATACTCTTTCTTGACAGGCCCTGTACAAAACAGGAATACAAAAATAATAAAGAAAAAACAGTTAATAGAAGTGATGCAAAAACAATAAAGCATGGCAGCAAGAGTATAGTAAAACAAAAGAAATTACAACAAAAGAGGAATTTATTAATTAATAAATGCTTAACTGTAGGCTGAGGGCAATAAGACAAGGTAATAAAACATTTGCACAAAATAAAGTATTTAAATAAAAGCAAATAGGTTGAGAAATGATAATTGAGCAACACTAATGACAAAAGGTAAGTACTCACTAATTACAGGCTAAATCACATAAATAAGTCTGTAGGGAAAATTTAAAACTACCAGGTGTTAAAACCTCCCTGACTAAAATGGGTAGCGGCTTCCAAATATAAGGACTTTGGTAAACAAAAAGCCAAATCATAGATGATTGCTTGCAGCACCTGGAAGGCTGAATACAGAGAACAAGTTGGGCAGTACCAGTTCAAAAGATTCCGGTCTATGTAGGACTAAAAAAGGCATTAGAACTTTAAGAACTTATTTCTCATGCTATAGAAAATGAAAAATTATGCCACAAAGGTAGACAAGATTAAGAATGAAATAATCTGAATTAATATTCTTTATTTCCCATGGTATGAAAATGTGTTAAAAGTAATTAGACTTTCCCTAATACTTGTCAGTCTTTTATGCTTCAATAATTTCTTAATTATATTCTAAACTGGGATAAGGAGCTAAAATACTGAAAAGGCTGAGTAGTTATTTTCTGTGTGTTAGTTTTAATCCATGTTGGTATGTCCTATGCTTAATGAAAGCATATAGTTTCAAAACCTTGCAGCTAGCCTGTGTTGCAAAGTGGTCTCTTGCAAAAAAATATTAAGCCAAAAGACTAAGCAGTTTCAAAAGTTCCAATAATAAAATTAAGTTAACAAACAAGTACCCGAATATTTTCAATGAGTGAATTTGATAGTTTGGGATATAGTTGATGTGGAGGTTTTGAATACTAGAGGATGGGACATTCATGGAAGTATAAACAGCATAAAGTATGGCTAGAAGCAGCAAAGCATCTGCACTGTGGCTGTCAGGATATGAAACATAACAATGAAGACCAGGTTTGTGACTTATTTTAAAAGAAATATGTTTTGACTGGCTATCAAATTTAAGGAATTTTTTGAAAATAAATTTAGACCACTAGGCGAAATATCAATAGAATTTTAAGCATATATGCCAAGCATGCTTAGAAGAGTCACACCAGAAAAGGAAATTTATTTGCCAATTGCAAATACTCAGAGGCAGCCATCCAGTTTTCAGTTTCATTAAACTTTGTTTTTGCTTGACATTGTTAGTGGAACAGAAGAAAAGTATAGCAATCTAGCATAGCATAATGACAAAGTAAACTTACTGCAGTTTTGACACAATACAGTGAAATTCCAGAATGAGTAAAGGACAGAGAAACTTTGATGCAGTGAAGAACATTTATGGGGAAAAAAATGAAACAGTCTCCTTTACCGAATATTTCCAATCATGGTTGTACCTTTTTGTCACAACAAAGTAGGATTTTTCTGCGATGAATTACACCTATTCATGTCATTACACATGTCATACACCTAATTACACCTAATCATGTCATAAACTTAGGGATGGGTACAGACATTGGGTCCAGTTATATTAGACAACCCATATATCTATAGCTATTTATCTATATATATATATATATATATATATATATATATATATATATATATATATATAATATATATATATATATATATATATATATATATATATATAGGGATTCACTTCAGAACATTGAGATATCATAAGCTTGAAATTCAAAACATTGAGAACAAAATCCTGAAAGTGCATTATGCTGGAAGTTCACAATGTTGAATGTTAGAATGTTCAGTCAGCTAGGTTCCAAGATGGTGGTCGCCTAGAGTGCACCCTTTGCATTGAGCTCCTTACCTCAGTTTCAGATTTTTAAGGATATTACTTGCTTATAAACATTAGTACCTTTTTCTGAAGGAGAGGGTAACTTAACCTATCCTCAAGCTATTAGTTCACCTTTTTTATTAATAATACATGGACTAAAACTTATTTTATTCCCATATTTTGGCTCCGGCCACGTGTACTCAAGGGCCTGTACTATCCCTTTGCATATCCAGATTACCAAGGCCGTTTCAAGCATGGCAAAGGAACCCGACTCTATGGAGATTCAGACTACCAAGGCTAAATTATCGACAGTTTTCTCACCAGAAAAAGAGGTAGGCTCCAAAAGACAGAGAATTAATAAACAACCAATGGATTCCAGTAAAATCAGCGCTAAAACCAAGGATGAATCTAACTTCCACATGGAAGAACTCAGACAAGTGCTTCAACCTATCCAACTCGCAATTCAAGGCTTTTCTGACCAATTGGCCAAGTTTGGTAATACCATTAACCAGATCGCTGATAGAGTAGACACTCTCAAACAAAAAACACAATCAAATGAATTCCTTATCAAAACTTTATCTGATGAACTCTGTACCAAAGCTTCTCTCATCATGGAGCTTCAGGCTAAGCTAACGGACCTCGAGGCAAGGAGCCGGTGTAACAATATACTAATAAGAGGTCTCCCTGAATCTTATGACAATCAGGATTTACTTAAAATATCTAAACAGATATTTGAACAACTTTTACACTCTGATGGATATACTTCTGATATAATAATAGAGAGAGCACATCGCGCCCTTGACAAAAAACAGGATTCTACCAGACCGCGTCAAGTGTACACAAGGCTTTTAAATTTCCAAGACACCCAAAGAATTCCTTTAGCTGCCAAAAAACATAAATCCTTTACTTGGAACAAATATAAACTGTCTTTTGCACAAGATTTACCTCTCTCTATAAAATCTGACAGACAGAAGCTGGCTCCGTTTTGCACAGATCTTATCAAAAAGGATATCAAGTTCCAAATGAGATATCCGAGCACTCTTATTTTCTTCCATAATGGGTCAAGATTCACTGCAAATTCTCCTAATGAGGCAAAAGAAGCTTTTCTTAAAGCTTTCAATAGTATTCCTGTTTTGTAGAAGATAACCCACACTAATCTATGTTATGTTCTGTTTTTTAAGCACAGGATAGCATAGGAAGGCTTCCGACTGCCCTTCCAGTAATCTGCTTGACATTTTTACCCTCTGTGTAGTTTATATCTGCAGTTTTCATTTTGCCTGCTCAAGTTTTTACTTTCAGACCGCTGGGAACCATTGTAGCAATTTATTATTACCCAGGGAGTCCTTTTTTCAAAGCGGCTCCCATTGTTCCCACATGGAATCTTCCCTCTTGTTCAGTGTGATATAAGATGCCCGATCTAGCTCTGCGCTATTAGTTATGCTCGCACAAGTCTCATTTAACCATCATGTTAGTACTGCGGAGGGCTCATGCATCTTACCACAATGGTCTTCTTTTTGCTCATTTACCAGCTGCTCTATGTGCCTTAAATTAACGGATTTCAGCATTTTTTCATGGAAGAGGATCATCATTTATGCGTCACACGATAATTGACCTAACAGCTTACACTTGATTTTGTTATTCTCAAACTGGTCTTTATATCATCACTGATCAATAAGTGTTTTTTTTTTCTTTTTTTTTGTATTGTCCAGTGCTTCGATGATTATATTACTGTTATAAGGTCTCCTGCTTTCACAGAAGACAGGATCTTCTAATGCTGTTAAAATTTGTTTGGTCCATGTCGCTTCTACATGGTGGTTCTTCAGCAACCCTCCCAGTGACTCCTTCCTTACTGGTGTTGTTTAGATACCCAGTATGCTACTAATATCTTTGGGTCCTAACTGGTACTAACAATCTCTAGCCATTCATAGCGAGAGTTTTCAAGTGAAGATGTTTTAGTGCATCACCCATCAAATGCTTTTTTTTTTTTTTTTTCCCCTTTTCACTTTGAACGTTTTGACTTACCAACAGCTTTTTCCTCTTCAATAGGCATTGGTCTAACTTAACAGATGCTAATTGAAAGAGACTGGTTTTAGTCAGTTTAGAGTGTTTAACCTGTTTTGTTGTGTTCATATTCTGGTGTGTGCTGTTAATATTGCTGGATGTACAATTATAATAGGATTTTTATTAGATTTGCTAAATAATCTTCTGTTATTGTACTATTAGTCTGTTAACTAGGTTTGTCTTACCTTTATATACTCACTAAGATGTGAATTTCCTCTCACAGGTAACTCACCTCTCACTACTTCCCTTTTCATGTCTTATCTTTACAATATTTAAGCATGCTTTTAACCACCTTGTGATCTAATAATTTCTTCTTTCTATTCTTCCCTCTCTATCTTATATTTTACATTAATAATGCTTTAATATTTCTTCTAGTTCTGTCTCAATGTTGTGGCACACATAAATGCACGTTGTTGAAGCTTGCTCTGTGATTTTTGTGTGTCTTATAATATTAAGTAATTTTCTATTCTTATTTTAGGTTTTCTACCCTAGCTGTTTTAATCTCATCTATAATTATAACAGCTCTTTTTCCATATGCTAATTAGTGTGTGTCATTATTCTTTTTTCCTGTTCTCCTCACATTAAATTCTACCTTTATACCGCTACTCCGATTTTGTCTATCCTAACTATTCTTTAGATGCTCTTAGTGCATTATTTTAGGGTTCTAGAACGATTAGATTTTGGATGATTATTTTCTTGTACATATGTATAATACTGTTAGCAGTCTTTGTTGTTTATTTTGAGTCAATACTAAGTTTTTTTCCTTATAATATGTTATTATTATTAGTTAAAAAATCAGGTTGTGATTTTAAACTTTATGGTATTCCTTCACTTAAGGGGTTTGGGTGGTTAGGCACCGGGTTACGTTTGAAGGAATACTATGCTTCATTTCTCATTGTGTGTATGTCTTCTAAGGTTGGAAGTATTAATGGGATCCCAATCACCCTACTACGTCCATTATTTATTTATTTTTTTTCTTCTTATGTTTTTTTTTCTGATGCCATATTTGTACAAGATAATGAACCACAGTCCAAGTATATTAACCTGTAAAAGTAAGTACTTATGGCTTGGTTCATAGAGTCCTGGAACATTAGAGGCCTATGAAATACAGCTAAGAAATGTCTCCCACTACATCTATTGTTTAAATCTCAAGCAAATATCTGTTTTTTGCAGGAAACACATATGCTCAAAGAAGATTGGATGAATGAAATGAAAAGGAAATGGATAAGAACTATTATTGCTGCTGGAGATAGTTCTAACTCTAAGGGTGTTGCCATCCTAATAAAGAAAGAATTCCAGGGGACAATAAATGAGGTAAATTCAGACAAAAATGGCAGATGGTGTTATTTCACATCCAATCTTCCGAACTCCGCCAAACCAGTTCTTTTTTTAAATATTTATGGGCCTTGTTCACAGCAACAAGTCTTCATAATGGAGATATGCAATATTCTTTCCACATTTCAAAATTACCAAGTTATTGTAGGCGGTGACTGGAATGCAGTCCTAGACCCTATGTTAGACCGTACAAGTAAATCCTCATCTTATAATCTCCAAGCCTCCATAGCTCTTGGAGAATTAATGTCTGACTTTAACCTTATAGACTCATTATCTTTTAGTGAGTTCTCAACTAAAGAAAAAATTTACACATATTATTCGAAGTGTTACAACACTTGGTCACATTTGGACTTCTTTTTAATCTCTGAATCCCTATCAAACTTTAATTTAAAGTTCTCCGTATATCCTAGATTTCTTTCTGACCATGCAAAAATTTCTCTTAATATTACATTCACTTCAAGGAAACCTTTAAATTCTTTATACAGTAACTGGACTCTAAACAATAACTTATTACATAACAGTGGCATAATTCAAGAAACGAATGAGATATTATTAGACTTGGATACCAATCTTGAATACTTAAATATACCAATGGATATCCAATGGGCGGCTTGCAAAGCCAAAATGAGAGGTTTCTTGATAAGCAAGGCTTCATTCTACAAAAAGCTTAATAAAGTAAAGGAGCTTCATCTAACCCTAAAACTCTCTACTTTGGAAAAGCAACAGAGGCTAAACCCAGATCCTGCTTTAGACAAACTGTTAAATGCCTGCTTTAGACAAACTGTTAAATGATACACAAAAAGATCTATTAGAGCTACACCAACAGAATTATTATCTGCAAGAACAAAAACTTATTGCTACGTACTCAGAATGGGCACAAAATCCATCTAAGACCCTTGCTAGAATTATCAAAACAAGTCAATATTCCCCTAGAATTTCTATGTTACAATACCAAAATAAAATTTATAAATCTGACTCGGAAATATTACAGCTATTTCATTCTCTTTACTCTGATGTTTACTGCAATAAGATTGCGAAATCCTCTAATCCGCACACGGTAAACTTTCTAAACACTATTAGATTCCCCTCCTTAAATGAAAATCAAAAGTCCATGTTGTCTGCTCCATTGGAGCTTCAAGAGATCCAACAGGTCATTACTAATCTTAAATTAAATAAATCCCCAGGCCCTGATGGGTTCACCACAAATTTCTTTAAAGTTTTTAACTCAACAATTTCTCCTATTCTTTTAAAGATATTCAATTTTATCATAAAAAAATGGGATCTCGGATTTACATTGGAATACTTCGAAAACCATCCTGATTTTAAAAAACAAACAACACAAAACTGATCCCCACAACTACAGACCCATCTCTTTAATAAATGTTGACATAAAGATTTTATCTGGTATATTAGCCAACAGACTTAAAAACATTATGCTCTTTATAATCTCTTCAGACCAGGCAGGCTTTATGAGTCACAGACACACCTGGGATAATACTTTAACCCTAGATTCTTTACTCCACCTTACAAAAAAAGACACAAACCCGATTTATGCCTTAACACTAGATGCATCAAAAGCTTTTGACAGAGTAAATTGGGACTTTTTGTTCCTAACATTAACTCACTTTGGTATACCTAAAGCCTTCTCTGATATGATTAAGTTACTTTATGAAAACTCCTCCACTTTCATATATGCTAATAAAGGCATATCTAACCCAATTAAGATTACAAATGGGACAAGACAAGGATGCCCTTTACCCCCCTTTCTTTTTAATATCTTCATCGAACCACTTTTCCTATATCTTGCTCAAAACACTCAGCATACAATCCCTAAAATTCTAAATACTAATATAATGCTTTCTGCGTTTGCTGACGATGTTAACCTATACTTCCAATACCCTAACACGGATCTGTGTAAAATTATAAAAACTATTGACAAATTCTCTAAGGCCTCTGATTATCAGATTAATAAGAAAATCACATATTTTCCCTATTAATCCGACAAACCACAAAACTAATTATTTTCCTGATTCTTCTTTTGGTACAACTTTCAACCTCAAGTATCTGGGCATACATTTTGAACATAACCAAGCCTCTATGCTTCAAAATAACTTTCTAAAAACCTGGTCCAAAATTCTCCAAGACCTCCACAGATGGAAACTATTAAATCTATCCCTGTTATCAAAAGCCACGATAGTGAAAATGAATGTTTTGCCCAGACTTCTCTACCAATTTTATGCCTCAAATCTTAGTATTCCAAACACCCTGTTCTCCACGATAAATAAAGAATTAGCCAAATTTATTTGGTTTCCTAAGTCAGTTAGAATATCTTATTCTAAACTTTCTTACCCTAAGTCTAAAGGTGGCTTAAACTTGCCAAACATTCACCTCTATTATATGATTATTTGTGCAAATAGAATTTTATCTATCTCGAAACTTAACCCAGATACCTATAACTCGTCCCCTTTATGGATGAAAATATGGTATCAGCACGTTCTCATCAACAAAATGAATCCTAAATCTCTGCCATTTCTTACCCTACCTGCTATTAACAAATATAACCTATCCTGTACTCTAAAACATAAAATCAGACTATTTCAAAATCTGATAAAATCTATCAACTTAGAAGAAACTCTCCCGTATCTTCAACCTTTGCATCTCAACCCCAATTTTAAAATTAACAACTTGATGATTGATCTCTCTGATTTCCCCCTTATTAAAGGTATCTTAGTTTGGGATCTTTTTAAATACAAAGACAAATCCCTTTCTGATTTGCAAATAATTTTTAAAGTCAATAATAAATACACAACTATTTTACACCAATTAAGAGAACTAATTTCTTCTAAATTTATAAATCCCAATGTCAATTCTCAGGATATCTCCAGACTTTTCGAGGTCTTATCTGCTATCTCAAGTTCCGAGAAAATGCTATCCAGATCATATGCCCTCATAAATTCCATATTACATAATTCGGTATGCCTTTTTTCGGATTACTGGGATAACCAAGGTATTCGGTTTACAGAAGAAAAAAAAATATCTGCCATAAAATCTACTTTAGAGTTATCCCCATTCAAAAAACTCATCTACACACAATTGATGATCAATAATAACTCCTACTTTACGCCTTTTAGGCTTAACAAATTTGACTCCAAAAATTCCCCTTCCTGTACTTGTTGCTCTTTCCCAAAGGCAGATATTCTGCACATATTCTGGTTTTGCAAACACACCCACAAACTTTGCTGTTCTTTAAAAGTTCGCCTGGAGAAAATGGGATACCACAAATCCACCCTCTCTTGAGAAACAGCGATACTTCATATATCTAACATGAAGTTACCTAAGTTAAAACTTCATGTTCTTATTATTCTGTGCTCTCTTACTAAATTGTATATTACGAAGAACTGGTTGGACCGCACCAAACTTTGTTGGAATGGTTTCAAAGAGATGGCTTTGAAATATATTTCAGCACACAAGTTTATAACCAAAGGACCTAGGAAAAATGTCTACCTTAAAAGAGTCTGGAATTGTCTTTTTGATTTAATTTTATGTGATTAATTCTACCTCCAGCTTAATTCTGACCATATGGCATCTGTCTATTTTTGGGTTTTATTTGGAGATCCACTGTTATCCCTTATATTTCCATTTATTCTTCTAACCTTTTCTCTATACTACAGCTTTTTAGTCTGTAAATATTGTACATAGTTAGTTGGGTTTTTATATTGTTATTGTGTTTTCTGTTTAGGCCATTTATTTACTTATGTATACAATACTTTTTCATGCATAGACTGTGCATGTATTCCTCTTTTCCTCTGTATTGTTCTATTACTGTGTTACAAACTTATTAAAAAGTTAATTGATAAAAAAAGAATGTTCAATCAGCTGTGTAAACACTGTTATGATGTGCAAATTGGTTGCAGTGGCTTTAAGACATGTTATGTTGTAGTATAGTAAATAAGAGGGGAACATGACTGAGGTTACCTGTGAAACTCCGGTAAGTATCGCAGAGATATATACTAATGTGTAGTGTTTTAGCAGTGATGTAGTGTTTCTAAGTGAAGGTTGAGGATATTTGTTTTTACAATGTAAACAGGTAGCCATGAAGCGCGGAACGGTATGTTTGCCATTTTGTTCTGTGTAGTGCAATCTCGGAGTTGATATATTTAAGTAGCAGAGGTTGTGAGGGGTGCAGGGGAGGCTTGCACCCCTGCTTATATTTGAAGAAGTTTAATATAGTTTTGTTTTTTATTTGTTTCTGTATGTTGTTGTGGTGGAGTATAGTTGATTTGCTATGTTTTTTCAATGTTATGGAAATCAATGTTTTCAGGTTTTGGTGCATTGTACTTTCAGTATTTTGGTCTCAATGTTTTGAATTTCGAGATTATGATATCTCAATGTTCTGAAGTGAATATATACATATATATATATATATATATATATATATATATATATATATATATAGATATTATATATACATACAGATATATATATATATATATATATATATATATATATATATATATATATGGATGTAATGTGATTTATCTTTTGCATGTATTAAATCATTTGCTGAATGGTGGTGTTTTTTTGTCTGTGGTAGAGTTGATAATGGTTGAAGTTCATTAGATTGACTGTTACATAATTCAAAGGGTTTTGCCCTTTGACTCTTTTCTTCATTTCTAGGGGTGTGGGGCACAAAGCCTCCCATGTAAAAGTTGTTTTATGTTTTAGTTTTAGTAATCACAAATGTAACCTATTGGTTTACATTTGTGATTACAATTTCTCTATGATTTTAATGTCAATTAATAGTAATTGCCAATCAGTTTGCTTGAAGTTTTGAGTTTCGATCAGATTTACCAGAAAGTATTCACTACTCATAAATATATATATATATGTATATATATATGTATATACATGTGTGTGTGTGTGTGTGTGTGTGTGTGTGTGTGTGTGTGCGTGTGTGTGTGTGCATGTTATAAGAGTCTAATGAAGTTGTCTAAACCATGTTGGGTAAGCAACTTTGCTTTAAAAAAATGTCAGTTACATTGTTTCCACAAGCACTGTTAGGAGTGCATCAGGCAATTACAACCAATTTTGTAAGAACCAGACTTAAACATACTTGCTTTGCAATTAATGATTATGAGGAAGCAGTTTTAAGGAGGCTCTCTATTGAAATGTAGACTTGTAAAAGTGAGAATAATAATGTCATAAAAAAGACCAAAAACATGGGAGGACAGTAAATATTGAATATCACTTTCCTCCTTTAAAAGTTTTATGCAGGGAGGCAAGCCCTCTGCACTATCCAAAGTTATATATACCAACAGCAAGACTGATATACTTCAGAAAAATGTTAATATTCTGAGAAAATGCAATCTTGGACTTGAAAAGTATAAGTTACATTTTCAGTCATTCAGTCTTGCTATTCTGGGAATTGTACTAATGAGTCTCAGAATCTCAAAATGTTACCTTTACGGGATTTTAAAAAATATTGTGCAGAAGCAACGTACAGCATTTTGGTCTTGGCTAAAAGTGAAATTGCTTTTATATGTGCTGTCAGAAATGCTAGCAAACAATTGAAGTTGGTGTTATGTGATTCAAAGAAAAAAGGATAACTGCAAGAAGTAACATACTACAAGTCATTCTTGTTAAAAATCAGTTGCATTTCTTCCACTAGTGATATCAAATGTATTATTTATGTATATATATATATATATATATATATATATATATATATATATATATATATATATATATATATAAATATATGGCTTTTGCATGTGCAATAACAAAACAAACCAATAGTCATACTTCATAGGTTGACCTGTTCAAGAGGGATGCAGGTGGAACCCCTGGGGTGAATTTATGGTCACTCATCCAATCATCCAGATTGAATTTGAAGAGGGCCAATTAGGTGCTGTGTTTGACATAAAGTGGGAGTCTGGGCCAAAGGTGTGGTAACCTCTGGGAGACACAGATCTGTCCCTCCAGCATGTTTTATTAATGTCACATACCAGGTTTAGGTCTTTAGAGCGAGTAAATCTTGTACAATTTGACTTATGGATATGCAGCATTTCCAATAAAGCAGGGTGAGAGACTGCCTTGTATGCAAGGCAGCAATCACCTCTGAGTAGTATTTATGAAACAGAATAAAGTGATAGTGATTTCAGACGATCCACATAGGACAGATACTGAAGACCTTGAATTTTCCTTGTGAGGAACCTTTGTGGTTTCTCCAATTGCTGCAGGTGCTTGGAAGGGTATATAACAAAAGGGGCATTGTACTCAGTTATTGGCCTGATGAGGGAAGAGTACAGGGAGGTTATAACTTCTGTTTTTTCTGGAGACAATGCCCTTACCTATGAGATGAGCAATATAGAATGCCCTTCTTACCACTGTGGACATGCTGGTCAAAGGTAAGATTGCTGTCAACCTGTGTTCCCAGGTCTCTCACCATTGAGTATGTACTTAAAATGTTGCTACTGATGTGGTAGTTAGCAGGAACATCGCTTTGACTGAAAGGAATGATAATACATTTTTTTTACATTGAGTTTAAGGCTATTTCTTTGGCACCAATCATTTACTTGTGTAAGACCCTCTTGTAGGATGTTGACATCATTTGGAGAGTCTATGACCACTCCCAGATTGCAGTCATCAGCAAACTTTGTCAGCCACAGACGTTTAGTTTTTGCTTGTACTTCAGAGAAATAGATTCCAAACAATAGAGGTCCCTGGGATGATCTCTAAGGAACACCAATGGGTACAGGTCTGCTGTTGTAAGTGGATTCCCTTATTTTGACTATATGAGTTTTATCACTGTGCCAGTTCGCAACCAATCTAATGATATAAGGGTTGATGCCTAGTTGGGTGAGTTTGTCAATGATGCCTGAGTGGGGGATAGTGTCAAATGCCTTGGCTATGTCCAGGTTGGCTGTATGCACAGATTTCCCCTTGTCCAGGGCTTCGTGACTGTCTCGAAGAAGTCCACCAGGTTTAGCAGGCATGATCTCCCTTTGACAAATCCAAACTGAGTAGGGTCAAATGTTTGGAGATTACCTATATCTTTGTTGATAAGGTCCATAATGATTCACTTCATGGCTTATAGATAAGGCTAATCAGGCTAATAGGTATATAGTTCCCGGGGTCAGTGGAAGGACCACCTTTGTAAGATGATTACTGTGGCTGTTTTCCATTAGCTGGTACAAACCCAGTGCTTAGACTATGATTGAAAAGAGTACCCAAAGGTGTTGCTAATTCATTTCCTAATGCAAAAATATCTGAGATAAAAAGTACTCCATCTCTGCCTTTTAAATATAGCAATGCAAGGCCTATGTACATTAATACAAAAACTAAATGCACTATTTTTTTGGGATATGATCATATCCCATGTAATTTCATACATATTCTAAGAAATCACTCTATTAAAATCCTTTCATATTCTCACTTTTAAGTTCATTACAATGGGGTACATTCTGGATGTCTAGCATTAGACTTTAGGGAACTCCATTCATAAAGGAGGCAGTGCAGCAAGCTAAACAATTGTAATCCAGTATGCCTCTCAGACTTATGCAGTAGTTAATAATGATTCTAAAGCACATTAGAGCTTACATTAATAAACTCAGAACAATATGATCTTGTTGAATTTAGTGATATTTCTGAACTTGTTATTTTTATTAATTTGAAGGAATAATTTGTTGACCCTGAATGACTGACCATACATGCTGCATAGTTTGATCTTAGAAATGGGTCTTTTCCTCTCTCATGTTATGGCCTTGTAGATAAACATGTTTAACAAATTTCTGACAATAATGTAGTTAAATAGGTATAGAAGGTGAATGCAGGTTGCCTGTCTAATCCTAATGAGGTGTCCCGTACAGTTTCTCAAGACTCAGTGTGAGGACTGTTCCTATTCAGCCCCTTTATACAGGGATAACTGCAAGCAGTATATTATGGATAGCAAAATACACAAACCAATGTAAACTATTCAATATGTATCCACTAAGGATACAAAAGCCTTGAATAAAATCAACACTTGATGACATAAGTACAGCTTTACCCAGAGTGCTACTAAATGTGGTACTTTCAGTTGTGGAAAAAAGACATTTTGATTGTAAAATTAATGGAGACACTACCTTTAGTAAACAATACCTCGATCCCTGTGCTGCATGCAAATTCAGAAATTTACTCCCTACTACTCTTCAGACTTAAAGAGAAACAGAGAAGTTAATGGAAAGTTGCTGTATCACTATAAGGATCAGGTCTATAACACAACACAGTGTTACATTCAGCAGCATAAACAAGCCATTTGATAAAATTTAAATTCAAGAAAGTTCACAGATTCTTAATGAAATCACATATTCATAAACATAGTGCACAGAGGTGTATAGGAAATCAGCACACTACAAGGTTTGTCAGTAAATACTAGCCTAGCTGACCTTGTGGGCCATTTTAAGCTTAGCCAAATTCCCTCAAAGATGAGACTCAAGCCCTGTATCCTGTGTTTGTGAGGTAAACACCTTAACCATTATGCCAACACCCAACCCAAATATGCTTAGTACATCATTATTCAGGATAGTGAATCACAGAAATGGATTTTGCTCTTTACCAACAGTATATAAAGCACTCCTATTGTTTATGAATTTCACACATGAGCAAACAGTATACTGTGATTATAATGCTGGCCTGTTGGATTCATAAAGATTTCATAGTCCTTGGCATGATGGCAGTGTTGGAGTTATTACTATAATAGGGTAATGAGGAGATATGGTGCTGTGTAGGCTCCTTTTGACATGAATTCAGCAATATCATTGAATGGGGACAGGGCATGTGTAGTTGTTGTAGCACATTTGCCTGCGCCTCAGCGAACTCTGCTGCCAGTAGTTTTTCATAATATGCAACAGAAGATAAGAGCTATTTTTTTAATATTATTTTTATTTAGCAGGATTTGCTCTTCAGATCTGTGTTCAGAGTGACATATCAGCAAAGGAAATGGATTGCTGTGGTTACAACTAGTATACCATTGATGTGTATGCATCTGATATCCAATGATTTACTCCAACAGGGTCAGCCCATGCGCATGAGTTGTACAGCCGCTGAATTGTCCAGGATCCTGGGGAGGGATGTTTTGTATGAGAGATGTGTGGATGGTATAGAGTCTGTGAACAATAATGCATGTTTCTGTGTGTATATTCCTTTATGAACTGCATACCATCCCTACTCAGTAATGCCCATTGCTTTATAAATAGCAACAAAGAACATGGAGTAACTGTAAAAAGTAAACTACTTTGATGGAGTATAACAATTATTTCTGATCATTGCAGCATGCAGGCTTCTTACAGTGGATCCTTGCTTTGCATATAAAACCGTGTCTGTCCTGATTCTATTTTAAAGCTTTCATCTACAGCATACAACAAAAGGAGCCAAAATCAGAGCTAATAACCTATTGCACATAATTAAAATTAATAGACACTGGGAAAGCATCACTATTCATTAATTCCCAACATCTGAATAAATTACTCTTCCAACTAAAGTGACACACCTTGCTAATAGTTCTCAAAATCAAAATTGATAAACATATGGGCAACAGAATTTGTCAACTAGGAAAAAATACAAATCAAGCAACTCAAAGACAAATAGATCATAAACATGACACAAAAGTATATTAACCTTTAAAGTAATAACTCTGTGGAGGGGATAAACCAGTAGCCCATCTCATCCACCATACTCAAGGAAATGTGTGAGTAAACCTTATGTGATGTGAAGGGACTATATTACATCGTCAAACTCACAGGAGTTCGAATGGTGTAATATCGAACCATAAAGTTCAAAACCCAAGAATTCTGAAAGCATAGAACTGTGATTTTTTTCCCATGGAAAAAAATTGCTGTTCCGGTACAAAAAAAAAAAAACACTTACACTTTAAACTTAAACCAATGTGAGGGGCTTTACCCCCAATACTCCTCAACGTGGGGGGCTGTGCCTCCCACACCCCACCTGCTTAAATATACCAACTCCGAGATCGCATCACAGTGGAGGAAATAGCAAAGTCATGAAAACGGCCCACCAATTCTTTTCTCTGGGAAAAAAATTGGTGTGCCATGGCTTTGCTATTTCCGTATTTCGAACATTTGGGTTCGATATTACAATGTTCAGACTCCTGTGAGTTCGATGTTGTAATATAACCTCGATGTGAACAGTGGTGAAGTATTCATTCACATGGCAAAGCACAAACAAACACTGGTTGTGGTCCATACAGCCATGATTTGCAACTCAGCAGAGTTTCTGGTTTTCATTTCTCCAAGAAAATGGTTTGATGCATGGAAATGAATCATTCTAAGGATTTTGTGGGCCATCTGGCCAATTGTGTGAATTCTACATTGATCATTAACTGTGTGCTATAGATAAGGGACAGATGACACTTACAGGCCATCTGTCCCTTATCTATAGCACACAGCTAATGATCAATAAAGAATAGATAAGAGACAGATGACACTTAAGCATGTTCATTCCATCACTCTAATTGAAAGAATTATGGTATTTCTTTATTTTATTTTATTGCAGTAGGGCTGTCCTGTATTTGTACCTGATCTCAATCAGATTCGGTGAACATAGCCAGCATTTGGAATGACTGGAGTAATGAGTAAGATGGGATTGCAGTGAAGAATAAGTTGCGAGTCCTGCACAAGACAATAAAAGTAGGCTAAAGTGCATTTGAATTTTACCTTGGTATAGGCTTGCATTCAGCATTATTGGACCAAAGATTTCTGACTGTGGAGGGCTTGGTTTCTTCAGCTGTGACTAAGTAATTACCCCAGAAAACGTATCGGGTGACTGCACTTGATGAATCAAGATGTAGATGTGGAAAAGGCTACAGTCATCATGATAGCTCGGCCCAGAGCAGATAAATACTCAACACTTTCTGAGTTCTGAGTAAGAATAAATTTCTCTGCAGTGGAAATTTCCTCAAAATTGCTATGATATGCTTTTGTTTTTAAGGCATATTTTCTTTTCTTTGAAGCAGTTGTTGGTAGTTCTGTAAGGAGGAACTTTCCCAAGGATAATTGAATTGATACATTTTTAGATGTTGTTCATACAGTTATGTTAAAAGCAACAGGAAATGTGTAAGTTAATCACAAGGTGTTTAGAAGTAATCAGAATGAGCTACACAATGATTTAAGTGAAATAATTGTAAAATCATTTCTGACAAATTATAGTAATTGTGTCTGGAGCATGTAATATGCACACATCTCTGTTAAATGCATTAGTAGATGAATATGTAAGAGAACACAAGGCAACTATATAACAGCAGCACTGTATTTACAGAAGAATAAAGAGATGTGAGGAGAAACAGAAGTAAAGGATAAGTAGTATTTGCACACACACATGCACCCCCCCATTCACATTCACAGCCACACATATGCAAGCTTGCACTCTCACAGATGCACATGCAGGCATGTGCACACACACACACACACACACACACACACACACACACACACACAAATATATGCACATGCATGCACAGACACAAATATATATTGGCAAGTGTACACATGCGCACACACACACACTATAACAAAAATGTGCCTTGCACACTTGCACATTATCTCAGTACTGATTTTCTATAAACTAGGCATATTCTTTGACTATAATACAGCGGTCTCCAACCACTGGGCCATAAATCCTTTGGTACCGGGCTGTCAGGCACTGACTGAAATGAAAAAGCAAATGTGTATATGGATGTGCGTGAATGTGTTTATGTGTTTGTCTGGATGAGTGAATGAATGCGTGCATGAAAGCAGAATGTATGTATGTGTGAAAGAAGAGACTTTGTGCATATGAGAGAATGAACAGTGAGATTGATCGAGACATTATTTTACACTCGCTAAGCAGCGCTTTTCTTGTTTAGCGAGTGAAAATAAAACTAAAAAAGTGTGTGTGTGTGTGTGTGTGTGTGTGTGTGTGTGTGTGTGTGTGTGTGTGTGTTTCTGTCTGCATGTGTGAGTAAAGGCCTGCATAAAAGCAGGAGACTGTGTGTGTGAAAGAGATAGACAGAGAGTGAGAACGATCTTGTGTGAGCGAACGCATGCATGAATGCAAAAGAGAATGTGTGTGTGTGTGTGTGTGTGTGTGTGTGTGTGTGTGTGTGTGTGTGTGTGTGTGTGAGAGAGAGAGAGAGAGAGAGAGAGAGAGAGAGGGAGAGAGAGAGATCCCTGGCAGCAGCAACAATTAAGTTTGCATACCATTTGCATACCTCCCAACCATACCACTCGACCTCTTGCACAATAAATCTGGACAAAGTCACAAATAATAGGACAGATTTTAAATATAGCTTTTATAAAAATAGAAAGTCATTACATTATCTTAGCAGTTATTATCTAGTACTTTTCTCTCTATTAATTGTTATTAATTGTCATAATTTACAAATTGGAGCTTTTCTCTTCAGGTCACCTCTGATAAAGGGCACCTGCCCAGTGAGACAAATCCAGTAACAAATGTCAGATGAATAAATAAATGAAAAGTCAATAAGGTTGTCGTTAGGTTTGTACTTCTCAACATACCTCTCAACCTGGAAACATCAAAAATCTGGACAAGGCCCATGAAAAATAAGTACAAATCTGTATGCTGATTAACACACAATTTGCATACATAATTACATAACCCTGCCCACTCCAATGGAATTATGAAATACCAACTTTCAAACGCAAACTGAAGAACAGACAACCAAAATATGGCACCAGAGTCCCCCTGCAGCCATTCCCATGTCCCATTACCTGGCTATTTTACCCCATTTACCATAAACACGAATGTGTGTATACTGCTTTACTTCCACAATTATTATTTGGATTTTATTTTTACATTTTATAGCACAATGCACAAATACTAACAGACATCTGCTAAACAAAGCAATACTGTCTCACAATAAAAATAGACTTGGCATTAAAACTTCTCTGCCCTTGAAACTCTCATTTATTGAAACAGCATTTAAACCCACACCACATCCAAAGAAATTGCATCTGGCCAGTGGTGGATAAAGATTACTTTTGGGCTGTTTTCAAATCATTGGCCCCTTGCAAACAAAACAAGAAACATACATGTGTTCTTTGATACACCTTCCTGACTTTATTTAAGCAATAACCCATTCCTGGGTGTAGGTAATGCTGGATTTACCCATGGTTGGTGTGGATTGGTCATGAGGGCGAAGCCCAGGTGGCCAAACATAGACAACGGTGGGTAAATCCAGCATTACCCACACCCAGAAGTGGGTTATTGCTATTATACAATGACATTATTTAAGAAAAAATACTTATTTTTCTTAAATAATGGCATTGTATAATGCCTTCGTGCTGCCCTTCCGCAGCTGTCCAGTATTCTGCGGCAGTTTTGATGTACTGCACATGCATATGCTTATGCAGTACATCAGAGCTGTATGTGGAAGCAACCGAGAAAGGAAGATCTCTGTTGCTTTTTAAAAGTGTCTCGCTATGTTAAAAAAGTTTAATATAGTGAGATAGCTTTAAAAAAAGCAACGGAGAAAGGAAGATGTTCGTTGCCTTTTTTTAAGCTATCTCGGTATGTTAAACCCATTTAATATAGCGAGATTACAGCAATGGAGCTCTTCTGTTCTCCATTGCTCTTTAAAAAAAAAAAGACTCATACTAATGGAAAAAGTCTGGGCGGGACCTTTTTCCATTAGTATAAGTCTGATTTACAACATTTTGAAATATTGATGGGGGGTCATTGTATAATAAATTATATTTCCTCCTTGTATAATACAGCACACTTGTTAGACAGAGTACATTTTAAATTTATTGTTTGAACATTTTTCCAGTAGGCAATGAAACAAAATGCATGAACCAATAATGACAAAACTTCCCAATTCAGAACATTTCTATCATAAAAGTCTACTTCCACACACACAATATATACATACATATAGGTATATATATATATATATATATATATATATATATATACATATATATAGGTGTATATATATATATATATATATATATATATATATATATATATATATATATATATATATATATATATATATACACATATATATATATATATATATATATATATATATATATACATATATATATATATATATATATATATATATATATATATATGAATAGAATGACAGCAGTGTAAGCCATAGGCATCTTGCACAACTTCTCACATTTATTTTCCATTTCAGTTTTTTTTTTTTTTTTTTTTTTGTGGGGGGGATCAAAAGGCCAAAAACCAGGGGCACATTTTAAACATTGCTTGTATAATTTTGTAAAGTTGCTAGAATAAAATGTTGTGTTACCACCATGCATTTCACTGCCAAGATTTGAACCCAGGACCCTGTACTCTACAATCAGAGCAACATACCACTATGCCATATCAGCAGTCTTCGGAAAGATAGGAAGACTGACACTTAAATGGCTATCATTTAGTGAATTTATTCGCACGTCTTACCACAGTTCACAAACTCTTAGCACAAAAAAACCTGGTCAAAGCCAATAATGGGGAAATACAGAATTTAGTTCTCACATCTCACCATAGCTCTCTATGTCTTAGCACAAAAAAACGGTCCTGGACAAAGCCAATAATAGGGGAATACAGCACCAAAATAGGGACAAATTTGAAATACTGATCTTATAAACTTAGAAAATTGCTAGAATAAAAGGTTTTGCGTTACCATTTATTTTCTGAAGAATATGAAATCAGAAATTCAAATGACTGTCATTATTTAGTGAATTTAAACCTTCAGTGATTTTCCACAAAAATCCTGAAAACCACAGATTTTATGAGGAACAGATAAATACGAGGCATAAATTCACAAGTGGTGGTGACTAGGAACTTTAGGCTCTTTTTACTTTGTACCTGAGGTACAAGGTTTGTTTGAGCCTGACTAGTACCTCTAGCTACCAGGTGTATTACACTGGGGCATTTTCACACACACACACACACACACACACACACACACACACCTTTCTGTCACCCTGCTCAAGCCAAAGTGCAGCCAGTCTGCCAGAATAAATAAAAAGAAAAAAAACATTCCTACTTCGTACTTCTCGAGTGCAGCCAGAATACGTTCACCCTGCTCAAAGTGCAGCTAGTCTGCCAGAAAAAAAAAATTCCTACTTCTTGAGTGCAGCCAGAATACATTCACCCTGCTCAAAGTGCAGCCAGTCTGCCAGAAAAAAATAAATAAGTTCCTACTTGAAATTGCCCAGAATCCATTCACCCTGCTCACAGCTCAAAGTGCAGCTAGTATGCCAGATTAAAAAAAAAAAAAATCCTACTTTTCGAGTGGAGCCACGCAGCCAGAATCTTTTCCTTTCACCCTGCTCTGCAGTACTGGACTTCTTGCTTGCAAGTGCACCCAAAAGATAGTAAAAAATTGTTGCTTGCATTCCATTCTCCGTGGTCACAGCTCTGCAGTACCCAGGAGACTCAGATCCATGAAGTGCAGCCAGAAGATAGTACGCAGGACTTTCCTTCCCGCTCGCAGCTCCATTTCAACAGCTAAGACAAGAAGTGTCAATGTTAGAAGATTATAGAAGAGGGAATAGATCAACAAACATACTAAGAAAAATAGATCAATAAAAGCAATGCACAATATTAGAACAGACCAGGATCTATTATGCACTACTGGAGATAACACCTTGTTGCTGGCTGTGATGCACTAATGGCAGAGGGACTGTATACTGAAAGGCATATTAATGTGGGGAGACTGTTACACTGGAGATGGTGCAAATATTATGGTATTGAAGTGGCTGAAAAACAGTGGAAACATGAGCCACAAAGAATAATCGAAAATGATGAAGTTTATATCACATGGGATCACCCATTACCAACAGTTCAAAAGATAGATGCTAGAAAACTGGATATAGTGGTCCAAGAAAAGAAGACAAAAGTAGCACTGATCATTGAAATCACCACACCTAGTGACTACATTGTCTTGAGTACAGAGAGACACAAAGTCATAAAATACTTGGTTTTCAGGCAGAAATGAGAGCCATGTGGAAGAAAGATACCCAGACAGTTCCAATAGTAGTAGGAGCAACTGGTCTTATAAAAAAGAATTTAGAATCATATGTAGATATGTTACCAATTCATGTAACACCATACGAATTACAGAAGGAGTCATTACTGGGCACATTGTGGGTGCTGCGAAGAGCACTTTTGGCTGACATCAAACAGTGAAACAATACTAATTTCATGAACTTTAATTGTACTTTGACTTAGAAATGGGGTCCATTCCCATCATGGTATTAGAAACCCAAAAGACTTGGAGAAATCAAAAACTACAGGAACCATTACAAATGCATGTGGTATTAGCAATTATTTAACCAAGAGCATTAAAGGCCAACGTGCAGAAGGTGCAGCTGTAAATAGCAGTTGAATTCTTACCGTAATCCTGACAGCATGATGTGGAATAACTAAAAAATGGAATGCGAAAACATGATCAATTAATCTAAATCCTAGAGTATGCTGAAAACCTCACCATAAAGCATCATTTGTTCATCTTCATAGACAATAACAGTGGGTGGTATTGTTAATCAGTGCTGTTTCTTATATCTTTGCATCTCCCTGACTGCAGCCTGTGTTACACCACCCTTCTAACTGAACTGTTTTTTTGCAGTTAATATTTTTCTAAGTATAGGCATGTGTTATTGTGTACCTATATTAATTAACTTTCTGCAATCTTAATTACTGTATTTGCATTAGGTTATTTGTTACTTTTTCTTTTTGGTCACTTTTTGATTCCTTGCTTCATTCTACAGCTTTTTTACCTTATGAACTAAGAGCATTGCTAGGTCTACCAGCTTCTCTGTTCTCCCCAGACATTTTTTGATACAGCTGTGGCCAGCTGCAGAACCTAAGGGTGTCCTGGGGGTCTAACCATTGCATTTAGACTAGAGGTATTTTTACTTAATTCCTACCATATTGTTCCCCTTTCCCAGTGCATGTCTGAGACTTCTATCCAAGAGGTGGCATGCAGCTGGAACAGTTGGAATATTTCCACACTTGAGCAACAGCTCAGTCATGTCCAGCACCCTTTATTTAGTGTAATAGATGGCTCCGTGGAATCTTGGGATGAAGCCATGACTTTGACCCTGATGATCAGGCATTGTCTAGCAACCTTTATGCTGGAGCAGCCAGGAAGCAATGGTGGGAATGAACAGTTGATCTCACCATTAACTGAATGATCATGAGACAGGGAACAAAAAGACTGATTGTCAGCAGGAAAAAAGAATGCAGAAAATACATTATACTAGTTTAGCTACTGTTGTGAATTTATGATGTACAAGTTAAGCAGTGGGGGGGCTCACTGAATGCAGCTTTCAGCAAAATTATTTTGGAGTTTTAGGACTTAATTATCTTTGATGAGTCAACATCAATTTGTTTCCTCTAGGACAAGTACAAACAATGGAGTGGCAAAATCAATAACACGAGAAAAGACCCCACAATGACATAAATCACAGTCATTTTTTTCTAGAATACTATGGAGTATTGCTCATACATCAAATTCCAAAGTCATGAGTGAGCTGAAATAAAAATCCACTGTCTGTCTTATGCAAAACAGTTTGGCTCCAAAAAGGGGATGATAAGTTGTTCTAGTGATATCTAGGTAACATCATATACTGGAATCAAATTAGATTATATCAAAAAACAACTATGCAAACTGAATCCAAAAAAGCACAGGGATGAGAAGGAATTAGTAATAATGACATGAGAACACTTCAGCAAGAACTTACAGTAACATTATATTTATTATTTACTAGGTCATATAAATATGGGGAGATCCTTCAAAATTGGAGACATGCACTTATTAATCTTGTCTTTAAGGAAAGGGGAGTTGGACAAACCCAGGGTCATATAGACCTTTAAGTCTAATTTCATGTTGTGGAAAAATAATATTGTCAGAACTGGAAAGGCTGAGACTTGAAACTATATATCAGCATGCATGTGTTCAAAATAGACTTATTACCACCTGTAACATGATGTTATTTAACAATATAATAACAGCTATGAATGAAAAATTGTGCTGTGATGTAATTTATATAGAGTTAACTTCAGCATTTCACAGGGTCGTACACAAAACACTGATCAACAAATTAGAACAACTAGGTATTGATTTGCTTTTGTTAAGATGGATAGCTGCATGGCTTACAAATAGAACATAGCAAGCATCATACAGCAATTGGACATGCAAACTTCTTGGTTACAATCAGGATGTCCCATGGGGCTCTGTCCTAGGCCCTTACTTGTTTAGACTGTATCTTTCAGACCATTTTTTTCATCTGAGGTTTTCTACAGTCTGTATGCAGATGACCAAAACTGGGCAAACTGATTACATGTGGTGCAGATAGGGCATGTCTGCAAAAGAACTTGACTAAATTGACTGTCTGGACACAGGAGAATAATATGCTGATAGGTCATCAAAAAGTAAGCATATGCATTTTGGAAGACGTAAACTGAAAGATGAATATTTATACAGCACACAGTGATTGAAACTGTAGACTCATTTAAGGACCTGGGTATATGGGGGTAGATCCAGCTTTGAGCTTTTATAATCATATCAACTAATTGGTTAATGATAGTTACAGAACTATAGGTTGTATAAAATTATTTATAAAGTCTAGGAAATCAGAAATGATGAAGTCATTGTTAATTAATTACATTAGACCCAAAGTTGAAAATGGAAAAAAACAGTATGGAAACCATATAAGAAAAGAAACGCAAGTAAACTGGAAAGAGTACAGCAGAAATATTCCAAGGGCATCCATGGCTGTGAACATTTAAGGTATTATGAAAGACTACAATATCTGAATTGTACAGTGTCTCTTATACATATTTAAGAGATGATCTTATTCAAGTATATAGGGCATTTAGAAACAACTATCTCTGGGGATGTAAAATAGTAGAGAATCATCAGACAATCTATGTAGAAGATTCTATAGGAATGAGAAGTGTGCTAATTGGTTCTCTGGGAGAGCCGCTGATGCATGGAACAGACTACCACACTATATTAAAGCAAACATTAGTTTACATATTTTAACAACGGCCTGGACGCTGGTTTTGGTATACTGGTAGGCTAGAAGGGCATTAATGTCCGTGCTTGAAATACTTCTATGTATATATGTATGTATGTAGTTTTGAAACTTATGGAAGTCAAGAACTAATTCATAGCTCTCAAATTTTTTGATTAAGAATTCTAGACAAAACCAAAAATAATGGGGGGGGGGGGTCAAAATAAGGAATGGGTTTTTAATATTGTTTTGATTAAGTTGGAAAGTTGCTGGAATAGCATGTTTTGCATTAACATGTATTTTCTGAAGGATACGAAGTCTGAAACACACGTCTGTCATTATTTAGTGACTGCAGTCCTTAATGATTTCCCCAAAAAACACAAATGTTATGTGAAAAAGAACAAAAATATGAAGTATAAGGACATTCTATGAATTCGGAACAGTTAAGAGGTATGAGTGCTATCTGCTTAGTAATAATTTTAGTTCTAAATGTCTAACAAAAATTTAACTTGGATAACATCACCTAGTAATGTCTGAACAAAGATTTATTGATACTTAGATTAGACATATATTATTATTAAGTTGCATCATTTTCCCTACTCTTAACTTATAGATATTTTAGAAGAAACGTATCCATAATCCTAAAATAGATGGCAGCCTAATGTTTACTTCACCACACGAGAAAACGTTATATATTTATACACATAACCACAGACACTGTTTGTAGAACATGTGTGTGCCCCAGTGTGCATTGCACCATGCCTTGTGCTCCTCCTGTTTTAGGTAATAGGTAAAAGGTGGCATTATCACAAGGTGCCCAAACTACCTCAATTGTCTCCTCATAATAGGAAACAGGTGTGACAGTATTTTAGAGTTGCTACAGGAACTAAACATTGCTGCCAGACTCCTGTAAAACAACCATGGGTACTTCATGGAAGCCATCTGTTAACTTAGCATGATTATTGGTAGAGGAGGTGAACCCACTCACCTCACTACCACTGTGTGAACTCTTAGCAAATCAGACCTATAATTATCATCAATATTTCACATTTAGGCATTTTATATTGTATATTTGGAAATCATCAGGCAATCAATAGTAGCTATGAAATGTACAAACTTTAATGCAGATAATCCTGAATCAACATTCCTGACACTAGAAGACATCTGAAATAAATCAAGAAAGATCCTATGGGCAGCATACCTTTTCCTAAAGTGTTAAGGATATTTATGAACTGTAGAACTGAAGTGACTGTCCACAGACCATAATTTTATTTTAAAAACATTTTTCTTGTCTACCCAGTTACTCAACAAAACAGAGCATTATAACTTGAATATGGGAAATGTCAGGGTATAATAAAACAAACAAACAAAAAAAAAAAAACAAAACAGCAGAAATATGCTGTTCTCTGACATTTTTTAAATATAGAAGCATCTGTTCATAATGTTCCTAAATGTCAAGAAATGTATATGTGAAATGTTAATGCCATCTAAGATGTCTCCATATTTTCAACTGAGTACAGATTTCTTTGTATCTCTTTTCTCCAGAAATGATTCTATTAATTGTCAACAAAGACTACAGCCAGTATTTTGTAAATTATGCCATTAATTCCACTTGTGATACAGATGTTGTTCCAGTAATGGATAATAAATGTTCACATTTTAGTAGTTAGCATTTCCAAGACTTTTCAAATATGTAGGGTTAAAACCAGTAAAGTGACTATTTTATAGCTTAAGTTAAAACTTATATCCAAGAATTCCTAGGAAATAGCACTTGAAAATATTTTTGAGAAAATGCAGGTCCACACCACATAGGCAGCACTGGCCATACTGTTATAGAACTATCTCTAAATTGTTTTTTAAAAGCAAATCTTATAATTTCAAAATGAGTCATGTAACTTTATGAAATTCTTTGACACCAAAGTTAGGATCAAGATGAAGAGCATAGCTCCCAAGAGTCCATATTTTCACAGAATGCCCAGACTTTTGCCTCATGTTTTGGTCTGCTCTGCATAAAGTGTGTAGTTTTTTTGGCAAATGTCTAGGATGATCTGAGGACTGAAGTCACTACATAATGGCATACATTTCAGTTTAAGACTTCATCTCCTTCAGAAAATGCATGTTCACTCAAATCCTGGTTTTGTAGCAACTTTCTAAGTTTATAAGAGCAATATTCAAAATTTGCACCTATTTCTGGGCCTTTGCCCCCCATTATCTTGGGCTTTATCCAGATTTCTTACACTAAAGGGTAAGAGATATGAGCTTGCTAAAATTAACAGAAACAGAATATGTTGCAGTCTGAAGAGAGTTGGGATGGCACAGTGGTACAGTAAATAGCAATTTTACCTCACACCAAGAGGTTATCCAGTTCAGTTTTTGATTAGGTTGCTTCCATGTGGTGCCTGGATGTCCTTTTACCTAGATACCCCAATTTCCTCCCACATATAGTAAGCAGATTTGTGACTAAATTTTCTGCATGTATGTCTATATTATGTGTGATACAGAAGAAATGGCCATCAATCTATTACTACTCCTCTATTTGCCTAATAAACTCTATGGATGGCATCCGCTGTTCACTGGTTTGCTACAAGACTCAGATGTACCTCAACAGTATCAAATTAGATGGGAGCTGAATATGTTTTGTTGAAACAATGAATAACTATAAAGTGCCATAAATATTTCTATGCTATATTATTCTTTGAACTATAGCAAACTGGAAAGATAAATGCAACTATGACCATTTAATCTAGGAATTGACACAAACTAGTAATAAATGTCTAATTCTGAAAAAAAAAATTCCAGCCTAGCTTTGTACTATTAGAATCGGCTGACCTGTGACCCTAGAAAATACTCATAGCAGCACTGATTTTCAGTTATCTCAGTAAAAAAGAAAAGTACAAACACAGTTATTACTTTCTAAGATTGACATGACAGAATATTTTAGATAATTTACAAGACATTCCAGACCAGAACATTTTATCTTAATTGTTATAGATGCTTTATATATAGCATTAATTTGACATGCCTATTTAAATACTACAATTCATACAAATAGTGCAATGATGCAAACAAATATTATCTGCACTATGTGTATTCATTCTGTACAGAGAGTCATAGACATGGATCATGGTGCTGAATGCCATTGTGTCCAAAAGAATGCATTTTATTTCTTTTTTTTTTTTTTCTTTTGAGTGGCATACAACACCACATTGTAAATTGATTGTACTATGCATTCCAGGGATACAAACATTCTGATTGCTGGGTTTTTGATATCTCTGACACTGAAGCACAACACAGCACATAAGAAACAGTGTGTAAAGAGGATATGTATCAGATACATACCTTATTAAATATCTTTTCCCTGCTGCATTGTTCTCTGCTGTTAAGCTTACCTGCAATTCATAAGGAATTGTCTTGCCATAAAGATGGCATAATCAAGGCCATTATTATTTTATGATAATGAAGATTTCCTGTTTACCCCGTTCTTATTGGCTTGAGTTTGGATTGTCATTGTGGGGGCGCTTGGACATGTGTGGTTGTGAAAGCAGGTCATGTGTCACTGTGGAAGCAGGTCTGCCTGCACTACAGGGAACTCTGCTCTACCATTTGGCTAAAAATCCTGTTAAAGACTCTATCTTTCATATAATACTTACTTTCTTGCCTTACCTCACTTTAATTGTTTAACATTCTAATGTCCTTTCTTTATATTCTGAAACTAACCTTTCTCTGTCCCAGAATTTGACTAAAATTTATTATCTAGTTCTCCTGCCAGAAAAAGTACATGGCTTTTACAACATGCACATTAGGAACTCTTTCCCTACCTTGTATATAATGTATGGTCAACTTTATTGCGTGTCTTTATACTTTGCTTATTTTGTATTGCAGATATTGTACTACTTTATTGTCTCAATATCTGTAACCATTGTTCAATTTAATTCTTTTTATGTGTACTACGGAACTTTTCTTCCCGGGGCTCCACTGAAAATGGGCTCATGCATAGTCAAACTTTCCCAATAAACAAATGTCATAATAAATAAAATAAATAAATAATAAATATACCTCAGCAATGAAAGATCATAAATTATAGGTTGCACAGAGGCAAAAATGTAATATCCGATAGATGAAAAATCCCATTAAATATTAATTTAATTTATTTTATTAATTGAATGAAAGTAATATTCTTATCCATCAATCCACTATATTTTTTTCAATCAATTTGTCTTGATGATAGTCACAATCTAAGCAAGTTTAGCAAGGCAGACCAGACTTTTGTATTCACAAGAGTTGTGTGTTATCCTTTAGTATCCCCAGGTGTTTCCAGGCTAGCTTAGAGATGTAATATTTGAAATGTGTCCATATTATGTTCTGGAAGGTCCTTCCCATAGTGCTTTTTATGATGCACTTTTTGTGATAGATAACCAAGGTGGTATCCTTACAAGGTACATAAGCCCACTTAGCTCTCCCCTCATAACAGGGAGAAGCAATGGTTCTCCTATTGAGAACTTCCTGGGTTTCAGGTCTCCCCTCATACCAAGGAGAAGCAATGGTTCTCCTATTGAGAACTTCCTGGGCTACTGAGCTCTTCATTCTGTCACAGAAAGTGTGTTTAACTGCTCAGCAATACCATGCCATTTCTGCTTCATGTATTTGCAGTTTCATCCTTTCACCCTATAAGCCAAAGCTTATGACCACAGATGAAGATAGGAACATATACTGACCAGTAAACTGAAAGGTCCATCTTGTCCCTGTTTTCTTACTTCAACACAACAATTGTACATGCAGTGTTGCCACTGTTGCTGTCATCCACTCAACAGTCTCCTGATTCTGTCTCCCTTCATTAATGACAGGACCCAGTCCACACCTCTCAACCTCTTAGCACATAAAATCTGGATAAAGCCAAAAATAATGGGAAGACAGAGGTCCAAAAATACAGAAAACATTTAAGTGCTGATTTTATAAACTAAGAACATTGCTAAGATAATAGGATTTGTGTTGCCATTCAATTTCTGAAGAATGTGAAGTCTGAAATGTGAATGCATTCCATTATTTAGTGATTTCAATCCTCAGCAATTTGCCAGAGAACCATAAAGTCTATGAGAAACACACCAAAAATATGAGCAAAAACTATGAAGAGTTAAAGGATATGACCCAGTCCTTAACCTTTCTGCAGAGAGAGAGAGAGAGTCATGTTATTGCTCTCATACACATTGAAGATCACCATCACTTAAGAATGTGAAAGGTTATGTTACAGTCTTCAAAATCCTGATTGATCAGTGCACCAGAAAACGGCTTGATTAATTAGTAAGCGGTACTGGGTGAATTGGGTGGCAAGCCTCCAAAACTCACATACAGGAAGCTTTATTTTCTGCACCCACTTATTTAATATAATATCTTCAGATGTTGTACAATTTTTGGGGAAGTATCGGTTTCCACTGAAATGGTCTGTCAGTTAATTGGGGCATGATGGACCATACAGTTCCCTTAAGAAAATAACATCATCTGCAAACAGTAAAGATGTACACCTCACATCTCCAGACATAATAGCCACTAAAAGTGAGCTGTCTTTAAGTATTATGTCGATGAAATACCTGAGATGAGTGTAAGGGTGAACACTGAGGGGAAAGATGAAGAAAAAGGACATAAGACTAGAAGCCAAAGTAGCTCCAACATATCACAGTGGTTTGGGCACATATGCAAAAAAGCAGACGACAATCTCGGAAAGAAGATTTGGGACAGGCAGGAAAAAGACAATAGGAAATGAGGGAGTCCAGCAAAGAGGTGGATGGATTGTGCAAGAGAAGACCTGCGACAGTCAGGCATGAGTGTCGTAGAAGGCTTGAGAGTAGCATTGAATAAAGAGGGTCTATATCACCAGATGGAATGGTGATAAGTTTGAATGCCCTTTGTTCGAACCTAAAAGTCTGAAAACCCTAAACAGTGAACTCACGGAACAGAGATTTTTTTCCCACGGAAAAAAAAATCACTGCTCCGTGAAAAAAAAATCACAACTTTAATACAAACTGAAGTGGGGGGCTTCGACCCCCCAATGTGGGGGTTGTGCCCCCCACACCCTTCTACTTAAATATACCAACTCCAAGATCACACTACAGTGGAGGAAATAGCAAAGCCCAGAAGACGGCCCGACAATTTTTTCCCCTGGGAAAAAAAATCGATATTCCATAGTTCGCGGTTTAAGGCTTTTGGACTTTTTGGTTCGAACAAAGGGCATTCAAACTTATCACCATTCAATGTGGTGATATAGACCCAAATTAATAGAGATGGCAACAGTTGACATGACACACCAACCTAATGTAGAAAAGGGGGAAAAGGGGGTTGATGATGATGATTATGTCCATGAAAATCATAAACTAGAGTGGAGACAAGGCACACCCATGGTGGGCTCCTAGGCAAACCAAAAATATAAGTGACCTAATGTAAAAAAAATGTACACCACTCGGTTCTCAGATATTTGGACTGAATGGTGCAAAGCAGCAGTCCTGGAACTCTGTATTGTTATAACACTTTTTACAAAACATTCTGGATTAAGCAGTCATATGCATTATTGAAGTCCACAAAAACAGGCAGATAGTATTTGCAAACCCCTACAACTCCTTTGAGAACTATGCAAAGATAAAGAGTTGATTCACTGCTTTAGATTAGTCCTCCTGAATGACCGGCCTGGCTTCTGCATGAAGTCTCCTTTCCACACTCTGGCATACAGTTTTCCCTGAAGGCTGAAAACTGTGATCACTCTGTAATAGGGATATAACTTTCTGCCTCCTTTTTTAAAATGTATTTATTTATTTATTTATTGACATTTGCTAACCGGGAAACTCCACTGGGTCAGAAACCCATTTTCAGTGGAGGCCCGGAGAGAAAAGTTCCACAAACATGACATACAAATGGACATACAGGGCAAAATTAACAAAAAAACCCCCACATTACATCCATTAGTTAGAACAGCATCATAAGGTTGGCATGTTACTACATGCATAATAATATACAAGTCACATAATAATATATATGCTATATATGATACATTATCATAATGAGAATATGGGCAGTGTGTGCCACTGTTACTAGATGACTTGGAAGGAGAATCCAAAGAAGGAGGTACAGTAGGACAATATGTAATATTTGCTTGGAGGTAGAGAAGTGATGATATGAGTAGAATGAATAGGTAGTTTGGTGGTATAGGTTGGTATGGTGACAGAGCTATGGATGTAAGAGGATGGAGGTATATAAGATAAGGTATGATGACACAGTTATGGTAGTAGGAGGAAGGCGTTACAAAATATAAGAAATATCAAAGTTTATTTAAAATGGGGACTACTACCCCAGTTTGTCAGTCTAGATGTACTGTAGCAGTCCTCTAAATGGTTCTAAAACACTTTTTAACAAGTCCACCCCAACATCACCTATTAATTACATACTCCATTCTGAGATCATGGTACAGTGGGGATCAACTGATTTTGATCATCTGTACTAGCTTTTTTTTTTTTCTCTTCAGAATGTTGCCTTTTTAATAGGTTGTAGGTTGTAGTTGAACATTATATCACCAAGACCATAGGACTGACGTAATGAAAAGTCAAACTGCTTGTACTGAGATAATGATACAGTGGGGATAGCACTGTAGTGTGATCACAGAGTTGATATGGCAATAGTGATATGGTATATAGTGAAAACAATCTCAACTGTGTCTTGTTAATGCTATGATTTCAAGGTTCAAATCCAGAGTGGGTGCTGTAAAAGTATATGTTCATGTTATAAAACATCAAAGTGTAGAAAACATCCCAAGGGACATTTTAGACTTTTAAATAGTAGCTAAAACATTGTCCTTCTCAAAGTGCCATTTTAGGCAATGTCAAACTGAAAGTACTTCCAACATAGCAAATCAAAACCAAGAAAATCAAGGCTCAATGATAGGAGTCTAAACAAAAATACTCCACTCCCTACAAGCTCTCCTCATCCTAAAGAATGCTGACATCTGTGCATTCACTGAGACATGGTTTAAAGCCATGGACAACACCCCAGCAGTACTAGGCTATAATGCCTTCCACACATTTAGACCAGCTACTACGCAGGCAGGAACTAAAGGTGGAGGTGTCTCGATTTACATTAAAAATTATTCTTCAAGGCTGATCAAACAGGATGATTCATTTGAGCTTCTCCATGTTCAAATTGCCATAGGCAAAAGCCAACACCACTTTCTTGGAAGCTATAGATCCCATTCTATGACTCGGAAAAGACATAACACGTAGGTAAACTGACTTGAAATATTCACCATCTAACCCAATACCATATTCATGGGTGACTTTAATTACCCCACTATTAACTGGGAATCATATTTGACACCAAACATGCAGGCACAGTGGTTCCTGGATTTTGTAAACATAAACCCCTTGGACCAGATTATCAATATACTTGACAGAGGTGCAAACATACTGGATCTAGTCTACAGCAATATAGGAGAGTGTTGCATATCCCCTTGTGCAATGTCCTCTCTAGTGAGGTCAGACCCAAAAAACAGTCTTTTGTAAAGTAAAAATAAAACCTAGAACCTCAAGTATTCCTGGAATGTTAAGGAATTACTCTAAGGTTATCTTGCTACTATTAAGTGGTAATCTGGCAAAATGTTAAGCCCACCCTAAACCTGTGAACACTGCTGCCTAAACAAAACTTTTCACAGAAACCATCTGCATGTTAATAGCTGCATAACGGTAGCTGAATTCACCAGGGATATGTATAGAGCTAACTCAGAAAACAAGCCACCCTGGTGGAATCACTACATCAACAGGCTGTAATCGTGGCATAAATCTGAAGATATAGCACTCAGCATGATAAAACTGCTCTCAACAAACTAGACAAGCAACTGAGAAGATGAATAAAGTCTTCCAAAGCCATATTTTGAGGTACATTTGGCCTTCAAGGTCCTCAATGCTGTCTCTACGTCAAGAATACTGGATTGATCGTCCCAGACAATAACGCAGGCTGCCTTCTAAATAGCATGAAGCAGGACCTATCAGGCCCTCTGTAGCCTCCAAACAGGCTTCAAGCTTCATGAATGGAGAACCAGCAATGATCATCCTTCTGCAAAAAGGTGGGCTATATACAGACTCTGGAAACTATGGACCTATAAGTCTCACTAGTCTCATATGCAAAGCCATGGAAAGAATTATAATGGAGATGATCAGTAATGTCATAGCAAATCTCCAAACACTGGATCCAACCTAATTTGGTTTCACCAAGGGCAAATCATGTCTACTCAACTTGGTAAACATCTTTGAGAAGGTCTCTAAAGCAAAGGACAAGGGCAAAAAAGATTGCACTGCCTAGCTTGACCAGGCCAAGAAATTTGAAACAGTAACCCATGCGAGCATTGCTGATATATTCAAAAGGTTAGGAATAAACCTTGATTTCACCCAGTGGAAAGCCAGATGGCTCACAGACAGTACTCAGGGAATTAGAGTTAGGGCGTCCACTTCTACAAAGAGGCCAGTCACTAGTGGACTCTCTCAGGGATCAGTCCTGGGACCACTCCTTTTTGACATCTACTTCTCTGAAGTCAAGGCCAAAATAAAGGGCCTCTAGCTGACCAAATTTGCAGATGATTGCAAATGTGGGGCAGTCAAAGTATCCCCCATTGACACTAAGTTTTCCAAGAAGGGCTGCTACAGACAAATAACTGGTGTCAGAGTCATGGACTAAACCTTAATGCCAAGAAATGCATAATAGCATTATTTGGGAAGTCACCCATCCCTGATAACTCTCATATTGACAACACATTCCCTAAGAATTGACCCAGTAGTCTGGGACTTGTGGACACATGCAGGCAGTAATCTAGCCTTTGACCATCATGTGTTTTCAGTAGTGAGGAAATCATTCTATGTTGTGCAACTTATAAATAAAGGCATGGTATCTAGTCCAAGGAGTTCACTGTTCCACTGTATTTGGCATTCAGCATTGAATACAATGCACTTTTTGGTATGTACTTATCCATGCACATCCAACAATTGGAATATCCACAAAGATTCCTCATTAAAAGAATACATGGTGTAAATAACATGTCCTGTACCAATCACCTCAAAGACCTATCCCTCTAGTCTGTTTCCTACAAGCTGTTGAAGGGTGACCTATGCCAGGAATCAGAAGTATCATCAGACCGCAATAAAATTTATATCGGACCTGGCCATTTCTTCTGTCATTTTTTTTTTAAGTTTTACAGTTTTTTTTGTTGGTTTCCTTGTTGTTGTGTTCTACCTTATGGCCAGTGATCCATCTGTACATTTACTGAGGATTTTTTGGGATGACATTTTGGACTCTACACAGAGAAGCATGGAAAATTATGTGGTCCTATCAGAGAAAATACATTGGATTGTGCAGTAGAAGGTGCTACTATAAACTCGGAGAAACTGATAGAGGATGGTCGGAGACAGTCTATAACAAACCGTTTTGACTCAGTGGGTAAGTGAACAAACGTATTTTCAGTAGATGTGGTTGAGACAATTGACAAATTAGAACAGTTAATGGTCAAGGAAACCACAGTCTTCTTAAACTTACTGAGTCTCATGCAGTATATTGAGCTGAATAAAACACTGAGAGAGCTACATGCCTTTAAGAATCCCTCAACACCATTTGATTTGTCAGATGATAGTGAGAAAAGGTTTTGGGATAGATGGATAACAGCAGCGCATCATTGCACTACAGAATGGGTGAATATCTTAACAAAACGTGACATCTTGAAACAGCGTAGATTAAAGGAAGAAATATCTATGCTCTGTAATTTGTTGGCAGCTAAAATGAGTTTGGCCCAACTAGAACAACAGTTGAATGAGATAAATGAAAAATGAATTGAACTAGGAAAGGAACTCATGAGAAAAAAGAAATCTAAATTAAAAAGCGACACTAGGGACAACAACAACAACAAGGCTTTCATTTGGAGCGCCAATAAGAATAAGAGACAGGAGGGTGTTCATTTTAATGAAAAGGAAGTGAACTGAAATTATCGGGTGACGTCAAGACCTTCACAGACATCCAGAGACTGTATGGACTGTGATACTGACGATTCTTAGTATCCACCATTTCCACCAGTGCAAAAACTACATTATCTTGTTAATGACTGTGGTAAACGCTCCACAGAACCAGAACGGAATTATGAACCGAAAAGCGGGTAATCATCAAGGAAGTTATCAACAATGTAATAAGAAATCTAGATGGAACTAATTGCTTCTCTGTGACATGTGGTAACAATGACTATACAAGAAATGTAATAAATTTTTCAGGTGTCTTTTTAAGTAATGTGCACATTTCTGTGTTAAATAGAGGTCTTAAATTTGTACCTACAGTGTTACCTAGGCCAAGTAGATCTTTTTAAGATGTGTAGAAAGTTACATCTGATTAATTACTTTACAGTAAATAAAGAAACACGCACAAACGAGGGTACTCCTTTTGAAGAGGAAAATGATGACTCGATAGACAGTTGTTATACATGTGCTTCAGATACTGATGATTTTAACACATATTGCTTATTAGATACAACTAAAATTATGTGTCATAATGATTTTGTTCCTCCCTTTAATCATGAGGGCATACAGCAGTTTTCTGTTATGGTTAATTTTTAAATGGAACAAGCTCTCTCAGAATTTATGGAGAACAAAAGTCCAGTTGTTTATAATCTAACTAAAGTAGAATGGAAAGTTTTAAAAGAAATGGGTGAACAGAGAGAGCTTGTCTTTAAATCCTCAGATAAAGGGAATAAATTAGTAGTGATGCATTTTACTCAGTACTTAAAAATGTGTAAAGATGATTTAAATGATGAAAATGTATATAAAAGGGTGCCATTAAATGATTATTTAAATGCAAAAGAAGAATTTAGAATGTTATTACAAAAAGGCTATAGGTTAGGCTACTTTTCTAAGCTGGACATAGATAAAAAATTGTATGGCAAAATTATTTGATGGCATGCTTCTATTGTCTACCTAAAATACATAAAAACATGGTAGATCAACCAGGTAGACCTATAATTTCAGCTTCAAACTATTTTTTGCAGACTATTGGAACATTTGTACATAATTATCTGTTGCCCTATGTGATTAAATTGGCTTATTTTATTAAGGATACCTTTGATTTCTTAGAGAAGAGTGAAAACATATAGTGGACAGAAGAAATGTATTTGGTTTCTATAGCTGTGAAAAGTTTGTATACTACCATTCACCAGAAGTTTGGCCTAGAGGCTCTACATTTTTTTCTGGGAGAAAGTCCAGTAAGCAACTATATTTTCGAATTGGCTAATTTTTGTTTGAATAATAATTACTTCTGTTTTTGTGAAGTTATTTATAAACAGATGACGGGTACTGCCATGGGGGCATCTTTTGCCCCCATGTATGCCAGTCTCTTCATGGGGTTGTTGAACTCGAATATCCTTATAGACATGTATTCTACAATAGTTTTTTTTAATAAAGCATTATAGGTTTATTAAAAGAGCCTTTAAGATTAGACTGCAGGAGCACATTAGAGACATCAGGCATCAAAAGGAAGACTGTCCTTTAGCTATGCATCTTAAGACTTTTCATAATAGTAATCCTGAAGGGCAACTATTTTAGAGCAAGCGGTGAATGATATTGCTGCTTTTGATAGAAAAAGAAAGTTACTATAAAAAGAAACCATTTATGTTTTAAAATATAATACTTTAAATCCTAATGGTTTAAATAATGAATGCACATGGAAAGTTTTGATCTAATTATTTACTGATTGATGTTTAATTGATGTTTAATTGATTAATTGATTCATTGTTTAATTGTGTGGAGATTTCAGTATATAAGATGTGTGAGTGTTTTATAGTTTATACTCCTGGAAGGCACTTGTTTGCAGAGGTGATAGAGTTGATTTCAATAAAACTTATATTGTATCTGGCCATTCCTTTTGTTGTTGTTTATAAGTTTTACAGTTTTTTGTTGTTGTATCATCAGACCACTCTCTGATGGATCTCCTGCATATCCTCAAAACAAACAGCACCAGAATTACTCCTTCTAACAACTTAAACCGTACCTGTGACATACATAGGATCTGCTGGAGAGACAATTATGTATCCCAGAAACTACCTCTTCTCTGAAACAGACTCCCCATCTATGTGAAGCAGATTTCTTCCCTAACCAAATTCAAGTGCACCTTGGGAAATTGGAGAGAGAATATGAAATTCTTTCCTCATTTGGCATCTATGTCTCTAATGGACAAAGGCAGCCTGTAAAGGTTTCATCTTGCAGCCCTCTGCTTGTAAATGTTTCATCTGCCAAGTCCCTGCTAACCCTTGCCAAGAGTATCAGAACTTGACAGAGATTTTGGATACATGACTAGGCATAAAAAGGCTCAAGTGAACATATGAACCTACATTTGTTTTTGTTTTTCAACTTTTCAAAACGTCCATTGTATGGTCTCAGACAAATGAATTTCTACATTTTAAGAAGGTGATCCTCTGAACTATATACATTGTGTGTGTGTGTGTGTGTGTGTGTGTGTGTGTGTGTGTGTGTGTGTGTGTGTGTGTGTGTGTGTGTGTGTGTGTGCACATATACATAGGATCTATACCAGTTGTTTGAGTCAGAATCGAGTGAACACTGATAAAGTGAATGTAGAAACATTGAAAGCCTAGACTTTCATCAAAACAAATGAAACCCTTAAAACAAAATGTAAACAAAAGCATGAAAACCAGTGAGGGAAAGTAGAGGTTCCTTTACCCAACTGATTGCAAACCTCAGCAAAATGCAGACAACATACAGGAAGTGCAAGTGAAAGGAGCACATCTGTTCATTCTTTGCATAAAATATACCTCTCTACATATTTCTCACTCATATAAAATATTCTCCTATATAAATAACATCAAATAAAGGCTCATAAAATGTTAATTATGGAATGAAAAAACAGCAGATCATAACAAAGTTTATAAGCAAAAATGTGCATAGTCCCTGAAAATGTTGCCACCAATTGCAATAGATCATTCTCTAAAATTTCAGTTTTCACACCTTTTTCAGAGAAGCAAGGATACATGCTCTATACTGCTTTCTCACATGAGCTACCAGAATGACTACAGGCCCTCTAATAGGTATTGTGATGACCCACCCCTGGACCAGTAATCAAAGAGCCTCAATCCTCAGCACTGGCAACACTGGCGGACATATACTGGAAGAATAACAGGTACACACACACAATACTTCCAGATGCAGATCTCTCAGAGACCACAGTCAGTCCGGAGCTGGTTTCTCCTCTTTCTCCAGATCCCCAGTAAGACTCCCCACTTGCACAGCTATGGAGTTGAGATCTCAACTGAGTGGACAAGCCAAGACCTCCAGCACCCTCTCTGTCCAACCAGTACTTCTTGTCCCTGTCCAAGTAGCTGACACACAGACTCTTTGAGGTATGATTGACATACACACACACCTGAGAAAGGCTGACACCCTTTGGCCCAGACTATAAGGTAGTTATCACTGCCACCAGCCAACTCTTATCAGCTACTTTAAGGCCCTTAACAAAGGGTGCCCAATCTTACTGTGCAATATTAATATTAATACAAATGGTAGCTTGACCAAGAGCAAGGCTATTAGGGGTGGCCCACAGTGTCACCAAATAAATATGCATGTACTCTCAAACCTTAAATATGTCTACAAAGTTCAGCCACAATGAAAGGTTTAAATATATTTAATAAAACCTATGCTTTCTCTGTTAGTCTAGTTGATATGGGCATCCTGAGACAATGTAGCAACTGCCTCATGTACACAGACAGCCCTCTACTACTACCACCTAGGAATACAATTTGTGAGAGATGCAATTACATTAAGAACCTAGACTCAGTGCTCTCTCCCTTGCAAGCCAGTATATCTGGTACTGAGAAGGCTGTCAACACAAACATCACACCTCAACCCCCACCCACACCTACCCAACATACACCTACATATGTGAAGGTCCTCAACAAAAACATATCCAAACAAAAGAGACCTCCGAGGCAAAAACTCATGTGAACTCCACTGCCCACCACATGACACACCACACATAGTCCACACACCTGTGTCTCACAGCCACTAAGGCCTAAACATAAACCCAGCATATTAGTCATAGGAGACTCCATTGTGAGACACACAAATGTGCCCCTCATCAGGCTGGATAAGGAGAAAGTCACAATTAGTTATTTGTCATGTGCCAGAATCTGGCATATCACCCATGCACTCAGGTCTGTCAACAGCAGGTGTTGTTATGACTCTGTCATAGTCCATGTTAGCATGAACAACTTGAGATGTACCTCCCTGGAATACATGAAGAGAGACATGATAGAGCTCACTGAATATATGTTCCAGGCACGTATGTTCCTAGCCTTAAGCAGCATTCTACTGTCACTCAGAATGACACCTCAATTCAAACAGAAAATTATTGACTTTAACAACTGGCATAGTTTTTGGTGTCATTTCAAGGGATCCAGTAACTGACAGCCTAGGAAGACATGATTGACAAACCACAATGTTTTACCAGAGATGGCCTGCATCTGTCTCCATTAGGCTTCAGGCTCCTGGCAAAGGCTCTTTCCTCTCCCATAGTGCCTTTTTTAGGAAATGCAATGAGGTCAAAACTACCAACCTGAAAATTTCATCAAAATGTAAATTAAAGGTCATGCTGCTAAACGCTAGGAGTCTAAACATGAAACTGCAATCATTGCAAGCATTCTTAACTCTGTAAGATGCTGACACTTGTGCAGTCACAGAAACCTGGTTCAAAGCTGCAGAGAGCACCCCAGCCATACCAGGTTACTCATTCTATCATATATTCAGACCCTAAACTGTGACAGCAAAGCAAAAGGAGGGGAAGTTGCAATATACATATGAAAGACATACACACCTCCAGGCTGGTCAAACAGTATGATGCACAGGAGACAATTTAGGTGCAATTAACCACTGATAGGGCCCCCATTCAAATCATAGCTAGCTACAGGTCCCCAACATTGACTCAAGATGCTCACTCTACCTACCTGGACCTCTTTGAATCTATCAAGATTCAATGCTTTACCCTGATCCTGGGTGACTTTAACTATCCAACTATAGACTGGAAGAACTACTCATGCCAAAATACAAATTCCCAAAGATGCCTTGATTTTCTCAATGCAAATGCCTTGAACCAGCTGGTTGACACCTCCACAAGAGGTGAAAATATCTTGGACTTGGTATTAACCAACATGAGTAACCACTGCAGCATCCCTACAGTGTTATCCTCCCTGTAACATCCGACCACAAAACAGCCACTTTTGAAGTCACCATCTCCCCTGACCACCCCTTAGATAGGGTCAAACAAACAAACTTCTTGAAAGCTGATTACACCCTCCTGAGGGAAGGTATAAACAGCTTCACAGCCCCCTCCTGTCCATGGGAACTGGCACATATATCCAAACCTACACCAAAGTACTATACTATCACGTATATAGCTGCATGGAATCAGGAATATCTGACAGGAGAAAAGCATTCTCCTCAAGGAAGACTAAACCTGTCTGGTGGACTTCTGCAATAAATAAACTTTACAATAAAAGAAAAAATAATTGCTGTCCAGGACCAAGAAGGAGCAGGTGCCTAATTGGAAGCAATCTCTCCTTAGTCTGAACAAGCAAATAAGAGCACTAGTGAAATCTTCCAAAGCAAACTTCGAGTCCAAACTGGCCACAACTACTAAAGACAATCACAAGGCTTTCTTCACATATGTCTCCAAGGGAAACACCCAGATCTCCTCAGAACTTGTGGTCAAGGACACCACATACAGAAATGTCGTAGATAGAGCCAACAGGTTCAGTGAAAACTTCACCCCTCTGTAACCTCATCAGTAAATGAGGACAACCCCAGCACCTGCCCCCCTCCCCTTATCTCTATTAATTAATTTATTTATTTATTTATGTTATTTTTACATTTGTTAACCAAGAAATTCCAACTGGACCAGGTCCATTTACAGTGGAGGCCCAGGGAGAAAAGCTCCAAAATTCTAGGGAGAAAGTCATCACTGCCCTCTCAAAGGCAAAACATACAGCCTACATGGGACCCGATAACATCGTAGGCTGCATCCTACATGAACTCAGACAAGAACTTGCAGTGCCATTAAGCACCCTATTCAACCAATGCCTGAGTACTAACTTCATCCCAGCAGAGTGGAGGACAGCCACTGCCATCCCTTTGCACAAAGGTGGACCATCCACCGATACAGGAAATTATAGACCCATCAGCCTAACTAGCCTGATCTGCAATTCCATGGAGTGGATTATCATGGACCTCATTAACAAGAACATTAGCAAGCTCCAAACACTCGATCCCACACAGTTTAGTTTCCTCAAGGGGAGGTCATGTCTGTTAAATTTGGTCAACTTCTTTGAGACAGTCACCAAAGCCATGGACAAGGGGAAAATGGTGCACACTACCTAACTTGACCTGGCCAAAGCCTTTCATACTATTCCCCACTCAGGTATAATAGATAAACTCTCAACTAGGCATCAATCTATATGTTACCAGATGGGTAACAAACTGGCCGATTGATAGAACCCACCTAGTCAAAATAGGGGAAGCCACCTCAAGCAGTCGACCCATAATGAGTGGTGTACCCCAGGGATCTGTCTTGGGGCCTTTGTTGTTTGGAATATACTGTTCTGAAGTGCAGGCCAAAACCAGTGGGCTATGGCTGACCATGTTTGCAGATGACTGCAAGTTGGGCGCTGTCATCAGCTCGACTAGTGATGTGGACATCCTCAAAGAGGGTCTCACCCAAACATATGATTGGTGCCAGAAACATGTCCTCAAACTGAATGCCAAAAAATTCATCATCATCCCCTTTAGGGACAGTGATGTCCCACAAACTATCACATTAATAACAAGGTCCTAAGCACGCAATCAGTCATGAGGGATTTGGGCACCTAGGTTAACAGCAGACTGACTTTTGACCACCATATTGCCTCCATTGTACAGAAAGCTTTCTACATGGCCCACCTCATTAGTAAGGGTATTTCATCCATGGACAAGGTGGTCATAACATCTCTGTATTTTTCCCTTATAAGACCCATTATTGAGTGCAATGAACTTTTTGGCATGTACCTCACAAAGCACATGCAGCAGCTGTAGAGGCCACAGGGGTTCCTAACCAGCAGAATCCAGGGCTTTCAACATCTACCCTACACAAATAAGCTAAACACCCTGTTCCTCTATTCAGTCTCCTAAAGATTCCTCAAAGGTGACCTCTGTCTGGCATACAGAGCAATCACAGACTCTGCCTTGATGGGACTGCTGCATATCCACAAGTCAAGCTGTGCTCGAGTAATCTGCACTCGAGACCTCATCCTGGTCTGTGTCCCAGGGACTCAACCTTCTGTGGAATAGACTCCCACTCCACGTCAGGCAGAGTACCTCATTAATCCTTTTTATCCACAACCTAGATAACTGGATGGGGAACAGAAAATACACCCCTGGGATTCCACCTGTGTCCCTGCTGGGCAGGGGCATCTGGTGCTGACTTGTCTGAACATGGGCTAAATTCTTGGCTAAGCTTGTAAGGGCCTAAGGGCCAATAGCCTAATAACTTCCTATAATCCTATGATCCTATACTAAATAATAAAATAACAAGAAATACTCAGTATAAATTCACAGTGACATCAGAGTTCAAAACCACAGGAAATATTTAAAACAACATTGCAGGATAGTCTCTAATAAATAAATAAAACTATCTAAACTAAGTATTGGTATATTTTGTATCTAAGAGAGTTATACTGTTCCCCAGAAACTTACTTCATTAGAGCAAGGCAGATGTGTGGTGAATGGGTCTTCTTGTCAGGTCCGAGACCAAATACGGAATGCTGTGTCTCTCAAAGAGAGGTCTCAAATTAATATCTCAAATTTTACTGCTGGGATAGCTTGCAGAATTACATAATTTCTTGTCATTCAACTCTATCCCAGTTGAAACCCCACTGCTGAGAGCTGGCAGTATTTAGCATCTACCTGTGAAAATACATAGACCTCAGATCTTTGTCAGATGCTGGAAGCCATAAAAACAATCTCACTCCTTCACGTTTCAAAACTAGTAATTATTTCACCTTAAAGACAATACAGAAAACTCCCTCGTACAGACATTCTGTCTCTAGCTGCCATAAAGTAATTTAATATCAGTTATTTTTCTGAAGTTAACCTCCTTATTCCAGTTTCCACTGTTAAAATATACATTTAAACAGTTACAATAGTGTGTGTGCGTACATTTCTGTTTTCCTCCTGCAGGGCACACTGTGGATGCATCTCAAACATAAACATGTTATAAAATATCTTTTCACACATATGTCTGTACAAACCAGTTAGATATACACATGACAAACAGTTTTAATACATTTGTAACACAAGGATTTTATACGAATCATATTGATATTTGCAAATGATGTATAATTGTTTACAAAATTCCAGATAACTGGGCTGGCAGTATCTCCCTTTGTCACATTTCTTACCCCCTTGAAGACGCAAGCTAGTTTTTCAAGTGACCCTTGAGAAACATTGCTTGAGAGGAATGAGCCTATTTGGAATACATTACCTCATTCCCTGTCTTGGGATTCCAGCTGCCTTTGCATTGCTGACCCCATTACAGTGTTGCATTGTCATATCATATGCCTGCAACTCTAGGCTCCATCACACTAACTTGAGATTTTGCTGACTGGCTCCCTGTAGCAATACATTTCCCTCAGACTCCTCCTGTCACTTACTGCAAATACTTAGCACCAGGGCCTCTCTATTGTGGTAAGGATTCATGGTGCTAACATAGCACAGTTTGTTCCCCTGCTTCCTGCCTAGCAGTTCTACCAGCTAGTTAACATCACTGACTTATCATTTTTAAGGATCCCTCCTAAGCTGCCTGCAGCTTGTTGTGTCTGACAGGAAGTAGAACCATGACCTGCTGCCCCACAGCATACTCTCTAGCTTGAGCATTCCTGTCATACCAGAACTTTTTATACTCTTGGGCTTCTGTCAGGTTCTCATGGGCCAAGCCCATGCATTCCCTGAGTTCTGTCCTGAGGTTTAGGACATATGCCACAACAGACTCCTAGTGGGATTCACACTCACCCTCCCACTCATCACAAATAAAATCTAGAGGTCCCCTCACCTTATGCCCATACAGCAACTCAAAGGGTGAAAACCTTGTGGATTCCTGGGGCACTTCTCTCTCTAAGTCAACAACAAAGAGGGAAAATATTTGTCCACTCCCCTCTTAAACTGGTCTGCAAATGTCCAAAGCATGGTTATTAGTGTAGAGCTTAACATCTTCACCAGACCATTAGGCACCCCACAGCTCTCACACAGACAAGACAGCAGGTCTGACATGAAATTGGCACCTCTGTCAGTCAGTATTTCTTTTGAGAAACCTACCCTGCTGAAAATATCTAACAAAGCATTTTGCCACCTTTTCTGCCTCAAGGGAGGACAGATCCACTGCATTCTGTCATTCCCACTTACTGGCTCTCCCACTTTTTGTTCTTCACCTTGCCTCCATGGATATTTGTATGTTACATGGTCCCATTGGTTACATTTAAAAGATGTAACTCTTGGGCTTGGCTGTGTACCTGAACTAGTGGATTCCCTTGCTACTGGCAGACTCTTTTAGGGTGGTTTAGGCTACCCACCATGAGTTCCCTTAGACCCATTAGCAGCACTGGGTATCCCTTTCCTGTGTAGTAATGCCCTGCTTGCTAGGTATAGGTCTCCCTTTTTACCCAGCTCATCTGCGATATTACATTCTCTATCTGCTAACCAGATTCTCATGTCCTCACACAAAGTGCTAAGGGCTTGTTCCCTCACCAAAAGGTCTGCCAGCCCTTCAAACATGGTGACCTGATACCCACTCATCCATATATGAAAAGAAGTGCTTAACACAGCAATATATTCACACACACTTTCATCTGCCTTGCATCTATGTTCACAAAATTTTTTCTCTAAGCTTCAGGTGTTAATTTAAAACAGTCTAATAAACAATTTTTAACTGTATTATAATTTAAACAATCAGTATCAGACAATTTAGAAATAGCACTTACAGCTTTACTATGGAGTAAGCGGGTCAGGAACTGCACCCAGAGGCCTTGGTCAACATTATACTATTTACATACCTAAGATAATAATAAAACAAATTATATACCAGCCTCATTTTCTGGTGATTTATATGATTGTTTGTTTACTTTGTTTCACCTAGAGGCTGGTATATAGTTTGTTTTATTTTTGTTGATTTTTCTATAACCATGCCTCAGGAGGATACCACAGGAGATGATGTTTTGTTGGATTTAAGCGTGCACCTTAATCTTTTAAGCACACAAGTAGAGACTGTTGGTGCACATTCCAATATGTCTATGATGAATTTGAGTCTTGTTTGGCGTGGTATGGTTGGTGACATTATGGTGGCTCCAGTAGTGGAAGCAGCAGACTTTCCTAACTGTATTAAGTTACCAGCAAGCATGCCGAAAGTTATTTTGAACAAGGTATGGTTGTTTAAAGACCTTGAAGCATCCATGTTAAAACTTAAATGTTTACAGTGGGATGTGGCTTTTTTTTACTTTTATCTGAGGACCCAAAATGTACCAGAAGGGTCTGAGGGTTCTCAATAAACCAAGTGGGCAATATAATCTTCAGTTTCAAACTAAATGGACTGACATCTGTGAAACTGCAGGGCTTTCCTTTTTGAAATTAATGGAGTACCATCTGTAGGAGGAAACCAAATTACGTAAATGGATTGATGGTCTCCTCAGTAAACTTTCTGAAAACCTGATGTATAACCCATGTATTAAAAATAACTGGAAACATGACATTTGAATGAAGCACATTTAGCACAATTGTTAATATTACATATAAAAATATATAAAACTATATAATCACTATTTGTGTAAATTACTTAACTTTATCTACATAGACCTTTTAATTTCAAAATGCAAAAAATGGAAAAAGTTTCATTCAGCCCAGGTATTACAAACCCATCTTAGGTTCCAAGAATGGATGAGGTAATCATAGTGGAAATGTAACTGAGGTTTCCAGTACCTCAGGGATGGTATTAGATGGCACACACAATCTAGTTACAATGTACAGTGTGAGTGCCTGAGAAATATATTCCATTTTGATCAAAAACTGGGATATCATTCAAAATTATGGCATGGTGAGACAAATGTTGCAGGAACGTCCACATATTCCTTTCAAACATGGGCCTAATTTAAAAAGCATTTTAGAGAAAAAGCCAGTCTATCTTACACACAGGACAGGTATGTTCAAATGCCTTATGTGTAATTATTGTAAACACACTGATGTTGGTCAGAGTTTTACTATCAGGGGGCAGAAATATAGGACGAAAGTTAAACTTGATTGCCAGTCTAAACTTGTGGTATATGCAGCCCTATGTCCAAACTGTCCCACCTTTTATATTGGCAAAATTGAAAGGAGACTGAGAGAGCGGATCTATGAACATCTGTATGGTATCAGTAGATTAATACAAGAAAATGCCTTAGCAAGACATATTAACCAACATCCACGACACTGGTTTAAATTTAGAGTAATTGACTGTATTATACCGGATGGCCGGGGTGGTCCAGAAACATTATTATTGGAAAGATTAGAACTTTTGTGGCAACTTCGTACTAATGTTTACCACTACCCTGGGCTGAATGAAACTTGTTCCAATTTTTGCATTTTGAAATTAAAAAGTTTAAGTAGATAAAATTAAGTAATTTACACAAATAGTGATTATATAGTTTTATATATTTTTATATTTAATATTAATAATTGTGCTAAATGTGCTTCATTCAAATGTTATGTTTCCAGTTATTTTAATACATGGGTTATACATCAAGTTTTCAGCCTGTATTTGAAGGATTACTTGAATAGGTATGTTGTATAGGAGAGCTGTGTTTTTACTTATTTTAAATTGTCACATGACTTGAGCAATTTTGGATTTAATTGGTTTAAATGAATGTAATTGTATCTGAAGAAGTCTTGCAATTGAGCAAGATGAAAAGTGCTTCATATTAAACTTTATTTAGAAGGTGACCGATGTTGTTCTTCAGCGGCTTTTTTGCTTATCTAGTTTTTCAGTTTCGCTAGTTCGTGGCATGTACATTTCTGTTTTCCTCCAGCAGGGTGCACTTTGGATGAATCTCAAACACTTTATAAAACATCTTTTCAACACACATATCTGTACAAGCCAGTTAGATATCCACATGACATACAGTTCTAATACAGTTGTAACACAAGCATCTTATATGAATCGTGTTGATATTCGCAAATGACATATAATTATATAAAAAATTCCAGATAGCTGGACGGGCAGTATCTCCCTTTTTACAGGTACAATCATTTTTTTCTATCCAGTCAGAAAGACAGCAAGACATACAAACAATCCCAGCTAGGTAGGAGACTTGGGACTATATTATAAGACCGAACATTCACAACAGCGAACACCTAAACAGCGACACATAAACTCCGAACTCCAAAAATAGCGAAGGACGTAAACATCGAAATCTGGAACGACAAATACATTTCCAACAACAACAGTGCTGTACAGGTAAGCAAAACCTACATAAACAAACTTCATTAAGCACACTTTTGCAGGGGGGAAAGCCCCCCTGCACCCCCCTACTTAAATATACTAACTCCAAGATCGCACTACTGTGGGGAAAAGGATATATTTCCTCTTCCCCACGATCACCCTGCTGGCCACGGAAATACATTTGGCATTCCGGATTCCAATGTTGATGTCCTTCGCTATTTTCGGAGTTCGGCTTTTATGTGTCGCTGTTTAGGTGTTCGCGGTTGTGAATGTTCTGTCTTATAATATAGACCCAGGAGACTCATTTTTATATGGTGACAAAGTGAGGAACTGTGGATGGGGAAGAGGAAGAGGAAAGGAGAGAAGTAGAACCTTGTGTCATATTATAAGGAAAATATGAATGTCTGTGATAAAAGTGCAAACTATGTGTACTATCAAAATGGAGTTGATTATTTTAAGTAAATTATTTTCTTTTGCTTATTCCATGAAGGCTGATTTGGAGAAGACATTAATTGAGTTGAAATTGTTCATATAATGGTTAATTCCGCAGTATGCTTTAAAGCAAGAAAATTGCTAAAGTATTATACCTTCAGGTATGTGTTAGAGATTTAGTACCTTTGGTCATTCCATTACCAGTCTGGCAGCCTTTGAAATTTTATGTAGTAAATATTTGGTGACATTTTGTGAATCCCCCCCCCCCCCCAACAATGTCAGTTTTATAACTTGTCTTCAAGAGAAAGGGTTGTGTTAAAATCTTGCAGGCTGATAAAGTTGCGATCTTGTGATTATGAAAATTAGTGATGACATTCAAAAAGTACTTGTCACATTGGCTAATGATAAACATTACAAAGTAGCAATAATAAAAGAAACTAACCTAATAAGAATATTGATGGCCTTTTATTATATGTTTTCCCATAGAATACATTTTGTCAAAATAATATCAGTTTTATGTAACTTGTAAATGTCATCGATCCCAAAATCCAAATTCTGTTTGCTATAACGTATCAAACATACATTAGGACAAGAAACTCCACCCCCCTATAGAGAGCTACAGTTTCAGTAGCAGGGTCAATGACAGGGCAAATGGTTATGTAAGTGGACAGCAAAATGAATACATTAGTGAGTAGGATGAACTCCTTGTTGTGTAATAAATTTCTTTTTGCTGCATTTGATATTGTTTCATTATATAACACATTTAGACTATGTTA